>NW_025967988.1:0-25000 GCF_021869965.1 Rhincodon typus
TCCGCTGAACACTATGGAAGCCAAATTATTTACTGTATTTACGACAGAGGTTCTTGACACATAAGGGGTTCAAAGGTTATGGGAAGAAGGAATGAGAACCGGGTTGTGGAAACAAATCAGCCATGATTAAATGGTAGAACAGACTTGATGAACTGAATGGCCTAGTGCTGCTCTTGTCTATAAGGTCATTTGTACCTGTGACAGGTTCTTGAAATATTGAAATATTGTAATCCAAAGTAGTCAGTGTGATGGAATATTTCTGCTCATATTGTATTGTAATTTGTTATACCGAAGAAGCAAACAGTTTAATTCCATTCCTGGCTGCCTAATGTCCTTTACGAAAGAAACTGCCATCCTTACCCAGTCTGGCCTGTGTGTGACTCAAGACACATGGTAATATGGTTGATTGCTAATTGTCCTTTGAGCAATAAATACTGGCTTGAGCCAGCGATGCCCACATCTGTAAAAAATATCTGTACAATATTCCGTATAGATTCATGAAGGGCATGTTTTTTGACCTACACAGGTGGACTGAGGTTCTCAACAACTGACAAAAAAAAAGGACCATTTGTACTTGGAGTGTCAATTTATATATTCTGCTCTAAGTCACTGGTACCTCCTTGGATGTTTCTCCCCATTGCCAACACAATTGCATTTATTGTACAATAACGAAATGTGTATCCTAAATATATATTCCTTTATGTAATTTGAGATGTCCAAGAAATGGACAGTAGCAGGGATGAACAGAAGTTAGAGTATCAAATGACAAAAGGAAACTAAGTGGTAACTCACTAAATATCTGTAAAACTACACAAACAACTACAAAGAAAGAAATTGGAGAAAAGAGAAGAGTTGCAAGGTGAAAATTGGCTGCATAAATTTCACAATAAGAACTAAGCCAACGGGATGGTAGAATTATATGCAGAAGGTTTAAAACAAAGTGTTGCCAGGAATTATGCTTAATTTGATTTTGTGTTAATTTATTGACAATGGTGAGAAATACCTAAAGAGACAACAGTTCCTTACAATCAAATATTTAAATGTATTGATCCACTAACATTTATATTCATACCTGAATTTTATCATAGCTGATTTTTAGACATCTGGCTGGGCAATAGGAAAAAATAAGTAGATTGAAACGAAAAGAAAGTGTCAGTTCTGTGTGATTGAAGAAAGATGTTTCAATTTAGACAACAGAAGCATTAAGTTAGTTTAGCCCAAGAAGTTCGGGACTTCTAAAGCAGGGTGGTTGGACTTGAAATGTTAACTTTGTTTTCTTTCTCGATGTTGCCAGACCTGCTGAGTTTCTCCAACAATTTGAGTTCTTGTTTGTTTCTGATCTCTAATATCTGCAGTTCTTTGTTTTCTAACGTAAATAAACATGACCTTGGGGGAACAGATGAAAACTTTAACTATGCATTGTTGGGTTTGTGTGATCTAACCCATTTACAGATGCAAGTGTTTATCAAATCACATCAACAGTTTGTGTTGTAATGAGGTGTTTGCAGGAAAGAAATCTCAAATAAACCAGGAAGAAAAGCTGATCCTTGATAGTGATCGTAATTATTCTGTAATTTGTGCAGATTTCACAGTACCAGCATGATAGAGTATTACGTAATTCACTGTTTTGAGATAGCTGTTAGAGGTGTTTTATGGAGCGGTTGAAGAAAGTCCAAAATGCCAACCGAGGGAAGGGCAAGGTCATTTTGAATAGAAGTAATCTGGAATAGATTTTTCTATTGTGTGTGGGATGTTAAGAGAACAATGCTTTAGAACTAATTCAGAAGCTTCTACTGTTTCACGAGACTTATTGATTGTAAGGTTGCTATTATGGTATTTGGAATATCACTTTGGATTACATACTGTTATTTTCTTGGCTGTTGGAATGGATGTTGCTGTTGAATGGGAAAGTCTGTTACAGAGTTGCTATTGTATGCAGATGTTATGCATGTGGTGCTTTAATATTATTGGTACTGTTGAAGGTGAAAAATTCAGTTCCATAATGTAAACATACATTCTTGTTAATGTAACTGGGAAAAAATTCCTTTTAATTTGTGACTGGATTTACTAAAGCACTTTATATATGGGAAGGTGCATTCTTGATGCAAGAAGTCTAAATACTTGTCTTGTGTCAAGTTAATGTTCAGGCAGATGGAAAGATTCCAGTCTTGTTACTGAGTTTGAAGTGTGTTTTTTGGTTGTTCAGCAGCTTTAACTGTTTTACAACAATTCATACTTGCTGCCAAATGCACGTTTTATTTTTTTCCTAAATGTTGCAATGCCATGTTCTGATATTAAGAATATACATATCCAATAACGTGAAACTTAAGTTCTTGAAATTCTTCACAGTACCAAGCTTGCAAATAAATAGTCTGCTTGGGAAGTAATTAGTGAGTGGTTTGTATTTATGTTGAACTCCAGTCCTCTTGTTCTTCATCTTTTCCCACAAGTTAGGTGAAAGATGAAATGTTCAATTAGCTTGCAAAAAGTTGTTAGAGTTAAAAAGTTTAGTCGGAAGCTTGTGTGATAAACATGATGCGATGTGGGGAATTATAGATGAGGTAACCTAAGATTTATTATTGCGAGAAGACTAAAGTCTATACATTAAGGGTGGAGTAACTGAACACCTTGAAAATTTTCAGATAATCAGAAGTAGAACCAACATGGGAACCTGACAGTATTTTCTGAGGTGATAAAATTCATAGATACAAATGTCTATAGATGATTTTTATGTAGACTTGAAGTTTGTTCGAGGTCCTCCTTCCTCTCCCCCAAACTCTAAGTAACTGAGATTAATTAAAATTCATAAAATTCAAAGTTAATTTTTAACCTAGTTAGAAAATTGGCTGATTGGACTGAGTTGTGAAATTGAGCTATAATGCTAATTGGCAGAATGTATCTTCTAGTGTTTTGTAAGGGTCTCTGGAGTATCAAATATTCAATATCTGTTAATGGTTGAGTGGAGTGGAAAGCTGCACATCTGAATTTGTTGATAACTTAAAGAGGAATTATATGCAAGGATAGGGCATGAACAATAAATGTTGGTACAGCTAGTGAATTTCACATTTGTGAATGAATCTTTCTTTTAAAACAAAATGCAGATGAAACTTCAATTTCAAAGCATAGTTGATAGTTGAATGAGTAAAACTGTGGCAAATAAGATGCCAGTACAAGAAGGTTAAGCTATCTATTTTGGGCCTAAAAGTAATAGACCAAGATACTTCGAGAAGCTTAAAACAGTTGATCTCAGAAGATACCCGAGGGCCAAGCACACAAATCATTAAATCGTCTTGAACAGATGAGAAAATACTTAAAAGGCTGTTTAAATATTGCCTTTAATATCTAGAAGATTAGAATAATATACATTGAAGAAAAAATCATTCTTTGATTGTACAAAGCTGTAGCTAGAGCACACATTGAGTATTCTAAGAGTGATGGGTGTTATATCTGGTATATATTGTGGTGTTGAATCCAAGGCCTTCACATCTGAGGAATGATTACACAAAGGGGTGCATTTCCTGAAGTTTAGAAGTTTAAGTAGTCTGTTTGATTGAAGCTTTTAACATAAATAGGGAATAGATTAGGTAAATTGAAGGAAAGATATTGGAGTTAGCTTTACAAACACAAGTATGTGCACAGTACTAGATGTTGTAGCACTAGTAAAACTGCCATTGATTGACCTGTGTGAAACTGACCTTTGAGTGTACTAAATAAACATGAATATAGGCAATTAGTTGCAGATTAATCATGTATGTGGGGATTTGAATAGAGGAGATAATTTGCCTACTACTATTCATTTTTTGTTTGGCAATTTGGACATTACTAGCTTTGCCAGCATTTACGTATCCAAATTGACCTTGAAGGTGCTTGTGGGCTGCCTTAATGATCAGCTGTAGTCCTTGGTGTTCAGGTACCCCCAAATTATTTGCACAGCAGTGAGATTCCTTTGCATTTCTTTGTACGTCTGAAATTAGACCATAAGACTTAGGAGAAGAAGTAGGCTGTTCAGCCTACCAAGTCTGGTCTGCCATTCAATGAGATCATGGCTGGTTTTCCTCAATTTTGCTGCCGTTTCCCCGTATTCCTGGATTTCCTTGCTGATTCAAAATATGTCTACCTCAGACTTGAACATACTTACTAACTGAGCCTTAACAGCTTTCTGCAGTGAAGAAATTTCTCCATCTCTGTCTTAAATGTGCAACCGTGTAATCTGAGACAATGCTGTCTGGTCCTAGACTCTACCACAGGGGAAAAACAACCTTTCTGAATCTGCACTGTCAAGTCCCATAACAAACATTTTATGTTCCAATAACCTCATCTCTCATCTCTCATCCTTCTATATTCCAATGAGTACATGCCCAACACACTCAACCTCTTGTCATAAGACAGTCCCTCCATACCCAGTATCAGCCTTGTGAGCTTCTCTGCACTGGATCCAATTCTAGTATATCTTTCTTTTAATAAGGGGCCCAAAACCGTTTCTCAACTAAATATCTTTATACAGGAGGATAATCTGTAAAGGGAGTTAATTGCTTATTTTTTCTTTTCCTGCGAAGATATTGTCCTCAAAACACACTATTGTGTAGCATAACTCCTCTTTTGTGAATATGCTTACTGTTAGTAATGCATGCTTCCATCCTAGCCCCACTAGTTCCTCACCCAAGTGTTTTTCACTTGTGTCATCGACAAACAGGTGTTATTCTGGATAGTGGCTGTCAGCTGGCTTCAGAGTACCACAGATAAACTTGAATATTAGCCTCAACAAATGTCCACAGTGCATATTTAGTAGCTAGGCTATCAGTAAGAAGGAAGAGCATATTTTCATTGTTAGGTGCAGAATTAGGCCATTCTGTCCTTCAAGCCTGCTGCAGCTTTAAATAAGATGATGGCTAACCTGATTGTAGCCTCCACTCTATTTTCCTCCTTCTTCGCAATAACTACAGCACCATCTTTTGAGTCTGTCATTGGTCAAGAATCTGTCTCTGCCTTCTCCATTCTCCAAAAGCTTGCGGCCCTCAGAAAAAATGTCCTGATCTTTGTCTTGAAGGGAGATGACTTATTGTTAAACTGTCTCCTAATTTTAATCTTTTCACCATTAAAATTTCAAAAAGACCATTTCTTGTTCTTCTCACCTCCAATGGATATAAACTGAACCTGTCGCACCTTTCCTCAGAAAATAGCCACCTAATCCCAGGAAATGAGTTGTGAACCTTTTCTGCACAGCTTCTAGTGCAACTATGTCCTTTCTTAAATAACGCAACCAAAAATGTACACAGTACTTCAGATGTGGTCTCAGCAACCACATCAAAAACATCCCTATTTATAACGTATAGAGACCTACACACAGACAAAAGGCCCATCAGCCTTTCTGATCCATGCCAGTCAAAAATAACCATCTAACAATTCTAATCCCATCTTCCAGCACTTAACCCATAGCTTTGAATGTCTTGGCACCGCAAAAGCACATCTAAATACTTCTAGATTTAGCAACACCACCCTTTTTCTCTGTGGGGACAGTCTAAGCTACACCTTTAGAATGTTGCTTTTGATACCCCCCCCTCCCCCACTGATTTGCCACTGACTTTCCTTCAAGTACCTTGTATCTATTTCATTTCCCCAACCAATAAATTGCAAAGTTCTATTTCCCTTTCTAATCAATTATGTACCTACTCACTTGTGCCTTGCCGTGTGATTCATTTACCAGGTTACTCTGATCCCCTTATCTCCCAATTCATAAATCTTTCTCCATTTAAGTAACCTGTACCTTTCTATTCCTACCAAAGGAGCCAAGTTTGTATTGTGCAACATTATACTCCAAGCTTACAACTTTTTGTCCACTCATTTAACCTATCTCCGTTTGCAGACTTCTTGTATCCCTTTCACAACTTACTTTCCTGGCTTTGTGTCATCAAATTTAGCAACCATGCATTCCGTGGTCCACAAATAATAAAGCCAATTGCATTACTCCCAAGTTGGGATCAGTTAGCTCGAGACCAGATTAGCTAATGCCTTTTTTTACAGTTTACCTTTTTTTAAAAAAAAATCTTAATTTGCAAGCATGTTCAATGATGCCCTATTGGCACTGTTTTCAGAAAACTGCTCTGAGCTAGTGACAGAATCTTGGGTAATCCTCACTGAGAGGGGGGACTCTCATGAGATTAGAAAAATATAATTGCATGAGCTATTTCTGAGAATGGCAAAAAAAAATCTTTGTTCTGCGCTAAAGGGATTTCCCCTAGCTATTCCCACCTCCACATCAGCTAGTTGAAATAAAGCTTCATAGAATTCTACTAGACGTCTTGTAAAAGCACACTTGGTTATCAGAACTCAGTAGGGGCTTCTAATAAGTACCTGTCAGAGCAGTTTATTAATGGTAAGAATGATACGTGCCTTTCCTCCTCGCATTTTTAATATATTGTGTTATGGTTCCTCATTTAGGCAAAAAAATGTTGATATGATAAAGCTGTACCTTGTGGCCATTAGAAATTGTTCATGCAATTTTATGAAGGAAAAGCTGTTGGTAATTGAATGGAAACATTAGTAACTCTTCCTGATGAAGGAAATTGACCAAATATCCAGTTTGGACTGGAAGGTGCTTTTGGCTCGTGAATGAGGAAGTTGAGCATTTATGGTACCGCTTACATTGTTTGATATTACAAGTTATTCTTGAACTGAGAACAAGATTCAAAGAGGACTCTGATGCTATGTATGCATCTTGTTTGATCCCTTTTAGTAGATCAGTGCATCTCTCTCATGGCTATTGAATGCCACAGTGCACGGGTGGGGAACCTGCAGCCTTTTGGGGTACTAGTTGCAGCATTCTACCTATTTGTCCGCAAATATTAAATTAGCCTTTTTAAATCTGTGCACCATTTTTAAAATTTTTGCTGGTAACCCAATCAAGTCAAAAAGTAAGAAAAGAATATTAAAGGATGAGAGCAGAGTATTCAATGAAGTATGGGAATTGCAATATTATGTAGTTGCTGTGAAAGATAAAATGATTTGTTTGCTCTGCGATGCCGTAATTGGAACAGTGAAGAAATACAGTGCATACAGCGTTATGCAATTCGTAAGGACCACAATTATGCTAAACTGGAAGGAGAACCCCAAAAGTCTGCACTTAAGAAAATGAAAGATCAAAAGCAGCAGCAGCAGCAAGTATTTAAAACAATGTCACGACGAGGGACTGACATCACTGAAGCAACTTCTACAGTAACATATATACTTGGGAGAAGAGGTAAGCCATTTAGCGATGTGGAAATAATAAAAGAATGCATTGTTGAAGTTGTAGGATGTTTAGATTCAGATAAGGTTAAATAAGCACAAACAACCACCTCCTTTCAAGAAGGACCATAACTAATTGGCAGCATGAATTAGCCTTCAATGTAACAAAACAACTTCATACAATATGCCAAAGCAAAAACATTTATTATTTGATTACCTTGGATGAATCCACTGACATTACTGACTCAGCGCAGGTGTATTTTTTATTCATGTTATAATTGCGAATTTTCATTCCATGAGGAGTTACTGGCTTTGGGTACCCTTACGACAAGGACACGTGGAATTGACATCTTCGCTGTCTTAAAAGAAAAATGCTGTGAAGCGAAACTTAATTTATGTAATTTAGTAAGTGCATGCACAGATGGTGCATCCTCCATGAGAGGAAAACATGAAGGATTTGTTGTGTTACTACAAAAAGAATTGCTAGATTCACATACTTTGATTTCCTTTCATTGTCTTTTGCTTTTACAGAATCTCTGCCAAATCTCCTGTTTTAAGTGACACATTAAGTAAAGTCTCAGGTATTGTAAACTACATTTGAGCAAATGCGTCATGGCATCGCCAATTTCGCAATATGCTTCAGCTTAATGAACCATACAGTGTGGATCTGCCATATCATTCTTAAGTGGGCTGGTTGTCACAGGACAAATACTTGTAAAACTATTATCTTTGCCAAAACAAATTGCAAGATTTTTCAAGGAACTGAATGAACCATGTGAATTGTCAAGAGGATTTCTGCAGAAATGCTGCATTTTTGTGTGATATAATGTCAAAGCAAAATGATCTGAATTTTTTTTTTGCAAGGTAAAACTAAATCTATACATGGTATGTAGTTAAAAATCCAGGCATTTTGGAGAAAGCTGACCTTTTTCAAAACTCCTTACCCGATTGGAACTTTCAACTGTACACTTTCCTGAACTGGCAAAGGATAAACAGGATACAAGCAAATCATTAAGGAAATGCAATGGGAAAGAATACACAGCTGTTCTAGACTACCTGATTGAAGAGTACAGTGAAAGGTTTGCAGATTTTGAGAAACATGATTTCACACAAACTAGCTTTTCAACCACACCTGGTTGATGTCTCCAAAGCACCTGATTACTTACAGATAGAATTGACTGAGCTCTCAGAAAATAACATTCTGAAGTCTCTATTTGACACGAAGAAGGATCTCAATGAAATATGGAGGAGTGCCATTGAATACCCATGTCTATGTCAACATGCTTGTCGAATGCTGACTTGTTTTGGCACAACCTACTGTTGTGAATTAGAGATCTCAGATTACGATAGTCTCCTGGATGACCAATTAAAGCTACAGTCAACAGTTTTGAACTAAATATCTGATTCCTATCTCGCAATAAGCAATCACAAAAAAGTCATTAAATGGCTTGTCTAAACTTTTCACTTATTAGTTCTATTGTTAACTTTGTCAAATAAATGTCTTTGAATTTTTGTTTATAGCCCTCATAATAGGCTTTAATTAATTAAAACTAGTAAAATGTTGACAAAAATACGACATTTTGTTATATATGTTAAATTCTCAGCATGTGGTCTCACAGGATCTTTGTTAAATAAAATGTGGCTTTCCAATATAAAAAAGTTCCCCACCCCTGTAAGCATGTCATCTGATCATCTTAGTTTCCCCATACTTACAATGAGCAAAACTGACAAACTCTGTTTTCTCTTGCATATTGAAAGAACTAAAAGATTGGACAAACTCTGCAGTGGCAGTTCAAATACCAGGACCGGTTGGGTTCTAATTTGATCTTTGATCTCTGTTGCATATGTTGATTTTAACTGGAGTACTAGAAATTCAAAAGGACGAGTGAGGGAGAAGAAGAAAGAATCATTATTCATTGTTATCTAGGAAATCCTGCTGGAGTGCCCCACTTTAGCTGTCAGATAAGACATTTCATCATATAGCCGAATGACCTGACTAAATTTACTACAGAGGTTCAGGCATGAGTGGTGACTATTTGATAAATTAACAGTGGCCACTTTGTACTTGCGAGGTCAATCTCATTCAGTGCTGACATAGAAGGGGATTAACAGAAAATTGATAGATCGGATTGAATATAATCCTTGGGTTCAGCACATTAGATTACTCCCAAATCAACAGATTTGTAACCATCAGCACATCATGCTTAAGTTACATAACTGAAAATATACGTAGAAGCAGAGTTTGTGGAACAAATCGGTTTGAAATACTAGTGTCAAAACACCTAGTGTAGCTGCGTGAATGTTTCACGGGCACCGACATTTGTGCTTTACTTAACCCATTGTTCCCCGATGTCACTGTCACTGAGACAGCATTTTTGGAAACAATAACTCTTAAATCTAACTCCGTACTCTTAAAAAGTAAATTTATACACACAGGCCAGTTGTATTAGAGGACTCAATATAATCACATCATAAACGTCTGCCCATCATTCAGTCATACAATTAAGTAAATGCTCAAACCTTGTTAATGCCCTAAATTCAGTAAAACAATGAACAGCATGAGTTCGTTTGTAAAGACACCACTGCTAATAAATATTCACAGTCCCATTGTTTTCAGGATGTCTGCAGGTTATCTAATTACGTGTTTTATATCTTGGAGTAGCAATCAGGTTATTACGGTATTAGTATCAGCCAGCTAATGTCGGTAAGGCCCGAGTTCAAATCTTCTAGTCAGAAGAGAACTTCGTAGATGCAGGTTGACAAAGAATATTTAATTTTGAATTCAGGGATTACCAGCTGAAGCTCATCTTCCCAGTATACTTAAGAATAGGGTAACCTAAAACCCTTGGGAACTCCATGGGAATTCTGAAAACAATGTTGACAGCGCACATGGTTATACGGCATGCAAGTTCAAACTTGAGCAATGGGAGACTTCTGTGACTCCAACAATTATAGTGGTATTTGTGTCACTTCTGGCCAGAAAAGCAATGACATTGCAACTAAAGGGAGGAACTTAAAACATGGCCATCACTCGGGAGAAATGTACTGAGCAAACTATTGGGACTGAAGGCGGTCAAGTCCCCAGAACCTGATGGCTGAGGTCCTAGGGTCTTAAAGGAAGATGCTGAAGACATAGTAGATCCATTGATTATAATATTCCAAAATCCCCTCTGTGGAAAGGTTCAAGTGGATTGGAAAAGTGCTAATATCCCACCCTTTTTCAAAAAGGAAGAGAAGCGGAACCCCTTTGACCAATTTGGAGCCAGGATCTGTCAGTCGATATTCAGCATCTGAGCTGGTGTGGGACCCCGACAGCGTGACTGTCTCCAGCTTGGAGGTGGCAGGAAAGGAGCACGTTGCCAGGACCCCAAGGATGGCGTCAGACAGCAGCGACTGGAGACCAAGATAGGATGAAATCTGCGGAAAGGGAATGATGAATTTTTGAAGCTGTTTCAGTTTGAGATATTAGAAAGATTAATTTATTCAGTAATTACCACTTATGCAATTTATTCTGTAATCCAAGATGGCGCTAGAACATGGCAACATTATCCACTTTTCACTGAACATAGGGACAAGTGACAATATATGGAATTAATTTTTTTTTAAGAATAGCTGTAGGTTGATTTAATAACTGATTTCTTACAGGACAAGTATCTGCCAAATGTTTATTAGGTGGGTATTCAGTTGTATTTACAGGCATTTACGTTTTTTGAACGCATACCTCTTCACTGCATTGCACCATTGAAGTTTTAGTGTTATCTTTCAAATGGCATGTTTGACCAAAGTCCAGTTTGTTCTTTTGGGCAGATGTGTATATGCATTAAAAAAATCGTGTTGCGCTATTTGAAGTGAAAGGTGGCTCTTCCAATATCTCGGTCAACTTTTATCCCTTCACCAAAGCCCCGAAGAAAGATTCTCTGATAATTTATCTTGCTTGCTTGTACAAACTTGCTGTGTGCAAATTGGTGTTGGGTTTGCTTACATTATGAAATGATTTACATTGCTAGCTGTGAAGCACTTTTTATGTATGAAAGTTCCATTATAAATGTAAACCTATTCTTAATGTGGTTCAGTCACAGCATAACTAAGTACTTCCTTACACAGCTAGAATTTATTTTTCCCATTAAAACAAACAAAAGTATAAACATTGAAAGCGGATGTTTGAGTTGTTGCCAGTACTAGCCCTTACATGGGGTAGCTTGCAAGAGTGATATAAACTAAGCAGTTTAGGAATTTGCTGTTCCATTTTTCTGACCTGAAGTCAGGCTTTGTGAGAAATAAACAAGACTGTTTTCACAAGTGATTTATTTGTGTAAAGTTCACTTTTGTTTTGCTTTACAGGTATCAATTTTTAGAAGAAGCATTTCAAAACCAAAAAGTTATTATTGAGACTTTAATGGCCAAGCTTCAAGAAAAGAAGAATTACGTGCAGTATGCAGCTAGTCAAGTGCAGAATAGGTATGTTCAACTTAGTGAGATGGAAATCCTAATTTTATTTTTATTTTCAGTTAGTGCTTATGGAACTTGATACTGTTAGAATAAGTTTCAGCAATTTTAAAATGGAGCATGCAGGACTACCCCCAATTGTTGTCATGTTGGTCCGTGATTGGATCCAGATTTTTTTCTTAAAATTGCTGTTAAGTTGTAAGTGCTTAAGTTTCCTGGATTAGTGACTCTTTCTCAAATCACATATTATTCACATTTCAGACTTGAGCTAATGCTTTATTCAGTTTATCTTTAGCATGATGCTTGGGGGTTTTTCTATGCTTGCAAGCACTGTTGTGAGAAATATATATTTGGATTCATTGAATATACATCCAGCATGTGCTCCATTTAAACTTCCCACCCTTGCTCATGTAACTTTGTCAGCACAACCCTCAATTTCCTTACCGTTTGCCAATCTAGCTTTTCTTTAAATCCATCTATATTTCTCCCTTACAGTTTCTTTTTCCAAGCTGAGCTAAATGACCGTCAGAGATGCCATTCCCCTGTACCCCTCTATCTTGCTCTTTAAATAAAAAGTTAAAAATTTTTTTTTAGTCTTTCATGCTTGTTTGAGTACAGTCTAAAGCTTATCAAACTTCATAGATTCACAGAAGTGTTAGGGCACAGATGATGGTCATTTGGCCCCTTGGGCTTTTGCTGGCTTGTTAAATGAACATCACTATCTAATACCAGTCTCCTGCTTTTCCCTCATACCCTTGCACATTATTTCAATCCAAATCATTTAATGACCTCTTGAATGCCTCAATTGACCTGCCTCCTTCACACTTCCAGGCAATGCATTCTATACCTTAACTACTCACTGAGTGAAAATGTTCTTCCTCACTTCACACTTGTTTCTTCTGCAGACCATTATAAATCTATGCCCTCTCTAGTTTCTCCCTAGTTATTCTATCCATCCAATTCATGATTTTAAAAACCTCCATCAGGTCATCTCTTAGCCTTCTCCAAGGAGAACAGTCCCAACTTCTTCAATCTGTCCTCATAGCTAAATGGTTCCAGGGTTGTGGATATTCTTGTAAACTTCTGTGCTCACTCTAATGTATTCACATCTTTCCTATAATATAGTGCCTAGAAGTGTACACAAAACTCTAGCTGAGGCCTAACAAACGTCTTATTCAAGTTCAGCATCACCTTGTTCTCCAAGTCCTGTTAATAAAATTGAGAATAATGTATGCTTTACTTCTCTTTCTTTTTATCTGTCCTGACATTTTAAATGATTTATACGCATGTTCATCCAGGTCCCTGTACTCCTTTAGAATTGTGTTCCCTATTTTAAGTTGTCCTTCAGTGTTCTTCCTACCAAAGTGAATTGCCTCACTTCTGTACATTAAAAACTCATCTGCTCACTCCACCAACTTACGTATGTCCTTCTGGAGTTCTACACAATCCTTCGCACAGTTTTCAGTTCTTCCTAGTTTTGTGTTATCTGCAAACTTTGATTGCCTCCTATGTGCCAACATCTAGGTCATTTAATACACATCAGGAAAAACGAGGGGCCTAATATCTCCCGCCCTAGGGAACTCCACTTCAAACCTTCCTCCAGCCTGAAAAATATCCATTGGCCTACGTTTCCCATCACTGAGCCAATTTTGTATCCGTGTTTCTACTAACCCTTTTATTCAATGACATCAATTATCTTGAGTCTGTATGGCACTGTATCAGATGCTTTCTGAAAGTTCATGTACACCACATTAAAAACACTACACTCGTTGACCTTTCCTGTTACCTTTTCAAGAAAAACTCCCAAGTTGGTTCAGCATGATTTCCTTTTTATAAATCTGCACTGACACATGCTAATCAACCCATCTTCCATGCAACTACTCATTCTATTGCACATAATTGTCTCTAGAAGCTTCTCCACCTCTGAAGCTAAACTGCATGTTTGTAGTTGCTGGCTTATCCTTACAACTTTTCTTGAACAAGGCTGTAATATTTGCAATTTTCTAGTCTTCTGACACCTCCTGAGTCTAGGGAAAACTGAAAGATTGTAGCCAGTGCCCCTGTAAGTTACACACGCTCTCACTTCAAAATCCTTGGGCACGTTTCATCTGGTCCTGGTTCCATGTCAGTGTTTATGTACCAACATTCTACACAACATTTCTGCACTTCACCATGGCCTTGCCAACATCTCTCTTTTGGATAAAGACAGGTGTAAAGTATTCATTTAACATCTCAACCATGTTCCCTGTCAGCAGGTGTAAATCTTTTTTTTTGGTCCCTAATAAACTCTACTCCTTTTACCACCCTTTCACTATTTACGTGACCATAGAAGACTTTGGGCCACCTCTTTATGTTGGCTACCAGTCTTATCTCATAATTCCTCTTTGCTTTTCTTATTTGTGCTTTCACTTTGCTGCTGAACCTTTGATATTCCTGTTGGCTCTAAATATTATTTTCAACCCAACACTTATCACTCTCCTTTCTCATCCAGGGAGCTTTGGGATGGTTGATGCCACCCTTCCCATTTGAGGAAATATACCATGAATGTACCTAAACCACCTCCTTTTTTGATGGTAGCCTCTTGTTCATTTACTGTTTTTCCTGCCAAGCTCTTGTTCCTGACCATCCTTGTTTATTTTTTTGTCCCATAAAGTGTACTATCAGCCAAATTGATTCTCATTCTGGATTGTTGCATGTTGTTCTTCACCATCACCCTGAACCTTGTGATACAATGATCACTACCTCCTAAATGTTCCCCAACTGGCACTTGATACTCTTGCCTACTTAATTTTATGTCCAGCGGCGTATCATTTCTTTTCCCTTGCTGTTCCATACACTACAAGCATTGTAGTCTGTATGGTTAATTAAAGTACGTCATTTGTAGTGGTTCTATAATGTTGGCATTGCTGTAATTTCCCTGCATGTTTGTTCTTCTTCATCTTCGCCACTAGTTGGCGGTGAATGGACTACATCTTGCAATTCAGTTGTACCCTTTATGTTCTTTATTTCCAGCCAAATTGATTGTATGCTTGGATCCTCCGTGACAAACGCACAGCTACAGCATATTTTTGGACTGTGCACATTAAAACTCATTAGTAATTCAATAATGTTTCATACCTTTAACTCGTCTCCAAATAGTAAAAAAACTTCTATTTTTACAGTTGTAAATTACAGTATAGAAATCCTGTAATGAAAGCACAAAACATAGCAAATACCCAGCAAATCAAGTAGCATCCATGGAGAAAGATAGTTATTGTTTAAAGTAAATGACTTCTATCAGACAAGTTTTTATGCCAGCAGAGGTGAAGCGACAGGAAAAACAAGTCTGTGATAGGGTGGAAAGCACGAGAGAGCAACTAAGATTTTATGATGCAAAAACCAAAGTAAGTGGCAATTGATATAGTAAAGAAATAAAAGTTATATCCAGATTAGTCATCACTGGCTTTATATAGTAACTGTCTGAATGCAACATGAACGGATAAACAAAAATACAAGCTGGAGAATAAAGCAGAACAAAGTATAAAACAAGATGAAGGCAGTGGTTATGATCAAGTTGCCAAACTCCGTACTGGATCTAGAAGGTTGTAGAATGCTCCGATGAAAGATGAATTTCTGATACTTGAAATTGCGTTGGATTTCATTGGAACACTAGCAAACCATGGACAGAGGAGTCTGCCTGGAAACAATTTGGAGAAGTATGGTAGCAAGTGACAGGAAGCTCAGAGTCCTGGTTGCAGACTGGAAATAACTTGTGAAGTGGTCATTAGTTCTATGTTTGGTCTTCCCTCTGTAGAATGAACCATGTGGCGAATAATGAATGTAATATACTAAACTAAATGGAGTGCCTGTAAATTGCTGTTTCACTTGGGAGTGTTTGGGATCTAAGATGGTGAGAAAACTGGTGCTGTTCATGTTTCATGTTACCCTTAATATGGGTCTAGTACAACTTAAAATGATTTTGATTTGAATGCCACACTATGTGCTTCATTGGATTTTGACCCAGTTGTCTTTACAAGGATTTTGCAATCTTCAGAAGGTGGCCATTTCTGGAGTCTTAATTGCTTCAGCACATGAAATGTTTTGTTGTCTTGCAGTATTGCATTCATGTATGACCTTTGTGTGCCTGCAGGTTCTTCAGCCCTAGGAAGGGTGAGCAATCACAGGCAAACTCGGACCTATTTTTGATTTGTGTTTCATGCAAGTTTCTAGCAGAATACCATTGTTTAACAACCCCATCAATTTATTGCCTTTCGAAATACACAAAGTTCAGTTTTAGAATCCTACTGCCTGTGTCAATAAGATTAGCTGAATCTGCACAGCCCACGTTTTAGACTGAAGTTATTTTTTTTTCCCTAGATAATTGTACTGAGCAACTGGGGGGAAAACAGGTTCTGTCTGCATATTAGTGAAAACAGGCAACTTTTGAATCCATTTCTTTTAGAGTTCAGTAAGATGTGTGTAACATTCTGCCAAAAATTTTCTTTAATATATTTGGGTAGTGCCAACATTTACCATCTATTAAGTTTGCCAACAAGGAAATACAGTATTAACCAAGCTATTATCTAAAATATTCCTTCTCAAAGGTCACACTTTCCTTTAACAGTATCATATTGCTTTAGTACAGAGCAGAAAGAGTTTAATGGTTTATAACATGCTTGGGAGCAAGTGTTCTGAAGTTGTGATAAATAGGTTTTTGGTTTTCATTTCTGCGAAGGTGACTTGGGGGCTTCTGGCCCTTTTTTAAAAAAAGACTAATTCAAGTAGTGGATTAAAACAATATTACCATAAAAAAAGAGTTAAATTCCTAAATAAGCATCCTAGTGACTCATAGGTGAAGTGTTTACTAAGTTGAGCTTTTGTAATTTCGGAAAGGAAGGAGGCCGAAAGCAAGTTCAGTTCTGAAGAAAGGTTCCTTACCAACAGATGTGATTTCTAGCATCCTCATTGGGCTTTTTCCAGTTAGTTTGATTACTATGCTTTTCTTTGGAGCCTGATGAGAACAGCCAGTGAGTTAGCCAGAATATTGGGAAGAATCATATCCTAATGTGTAAACGTTTGCTGAAAGGACACAGCGGTGACCTCGTCAGTGGAATAAAGAATGAACTGGTGAAATAAGTGATGTTTCTTTAGAGTTATCTGTAGAGGATATTGCTGAGGAGAAGACTGTTTCTTCCTTTCGCTGTTCATGATATAATAATTCCAACTTATGCTATAATTTTTTTCCTATTGTGTAATGAACTTATTCTATTAAAAATACATCGGCAACCTCTTGCAAATATGTTCAGTAACTGAGCATGACAAATTGGAAAAAAGCAAGACTTATGATCTGGAAAGCCAGACTTCACTCTGGGATATGACTTGTAAATTATTGCCATCAGCTAGGTTCATAACAAGAGAAATAAATATCAGACTTTTTGTCACGAGCTGTCCGAGTGAAATCTTGAATATCCATTGGCCAGAGTTGTTTTTGACATGGGGAAATGTTAAGCAAGATATGGCAAAGTTTAAATAAAATTGAGAAAATGGCATAGGATTGGTGGAGGAGAAACATTGGGGTGGGGGGGTGGTTGTAACACTGAAACTTGCAGAGCTAAGGTATGATGAGCTAAGGATTTGAAACTTGGGTCAGAATATTTCTACACTCTTCCAGTTCTTCCTTCTGGCTTGTTGATTCAATTTTAATTGCAGATCCATTAGCAGCCATGCCTTCAACTACCAAGCATGAACACTAAGATTCCCTGAAGTGTCTGCTCTTCTATTCATTTTTTAGGCACTCTTCAAAACTTCTCTTTGACTCTTTTAATCACCTGCCCTAACCGTTTCTTGCATGGCTCCATGTCAAATTTTGTTTTATATCCACACCTTCAGCATTTTACTATAAAGTTAGTAAATAAAATTTAAATTGTAAATAGTTCAGGGTACATAAACATCACTTTTCTGAGGCATTGGTGAAGAAAAGAAGATCAAGATTCTCTATTTGAATTGGATTTTGTAAAATATCTTTATTGGATTACATTTGTTTACTTATGTTTTATTAATAGGTTAAACGAAGTAACCGATACGAACAAAAAGGTTGAGCATGATATTAAAGTTGCCATCTTCACGCTCATTAATGAAATCAACAAAAAGGGCAAGAATCTTTTGCAGCAGCTGGAGGTATGATATAGTAAATGCCTGCATAGTGGTCATATCCTAGTGCTCGTAACTCTTACTCCACTTTGGTCTTCCCTCCTTTTTCTACAGAATGTGACAAAAGAAAGGCAAATAAAATTACTGCAACAGCAGCAGGATGTTACCAGTCTTGCCAGGCAGGTGGAGCACGTAATGAACTTTGCAAAGTGGGCCATTTCCAGTGGAAGCAGCACAGCACTACTTTACAGCAAGCGATTGGTAAGGCAGTCACACTTTTTATGTCTGGAAAATGTAGCTTGTATCCCTGTCTGAGGTTAAAGTTACCAGTGGCTTTTGACGGATATGAAATTTTTCGTACGATAATCTATTGGACTGCCATTTATTCGTACTGGGTGTTATTTAACTAAATGCGGAGTCGGAATTTCCTAAATAACAGCTAGAATGTCGTAACACCTGGACTGGTTCAAATACTACATCAGGACCTTTGAAATATTCTGGCTGCTTGTTTGCTTGTTTTTTAAGGTGTTGCTGTTGATTCAAATGTCATATCCCTAAAATTACTTAGTTCAGACCACATTTTGAACACTTAGACCTGACAAGTTCGTTGTAGGCAGAGACCCAGGCCTCCCCTGGCAGTGTACCTCAAGACCCATCATCTCAATTAACAATATACCCCATTCAGTACAGAGGTTTTGCTATCTTGGGATAACAGTATGCTGGATGATAAAATCAACCAAAAGCAAACTCCGTGTTTTGTAAGCTCACTTTCAGATTTTGGAAAGAGCGTGAGGGTTAATCTAATAATGAAGACTGAAGCCGACAAGACAGTTGATCTTACACCACTTGATGATTGCAGGACTTCAGTAACCTAGTATTAAATAAAGTCACTAGAAACATTCCATCTTTGCTGACCATGAAATCTAATGTGCAACATCTTATGGCAGGACCCAAAGCCCTAATACCAAAGTTGTTGCAAAGTGTTGCAAAATCGACATAGACTATGCTTATCAGAGCTCACATTTGCTGAGTTGATCATGCAGTTTGCATGGAGGATTACTAGATTAATTGTAACTTAATTGCAATTAGAAAATCAATTTGCAAACACATTCGATGGGGCTGGGGAGGGGTAAGGTGGAAGAAGTGGGAAAACAACCTTGGACATTCCAAGATTGAGAAATCCCTGTCGTTAAGCCCTCTTGACATTTTTAGGAGAACAGAGTTAGGCACCTTCGGGAAATCTGACCAGGCACAGAGCCAATATTTGCATCCATCTCTCCAACATTGACTTCATGTGCAGTATTTGCATGATTATTCAAACTGAGACTTAGTCTTACATGGGATGACTTCACCAAGGCTATAAATACCTTTTTTTCTGAACAGTAATTCATTGAAACAATAGAAATTGTCACTTGATAGAATACATACTTCCATAGGATCGTAATGCTTCAAAATGCTTTTTTATTCATTCACGGGATAAGGGTGTCATTGACTAGCCTAGCATTTATTGCCCATCCCTAATTGCCCAGAGGGCAGTTATGAGTCAACCACATTGCTGTTGGTCTGGAGTCACATGGAGGCCAGAGCAGGTAAGGATGGCAGTTTCCTTCCCTAAAGACATTAGTGAACTAGACTGTTTGTCTTTTTTACTGATGGATTCATGGTTGGCATTAGATTCTAAATTCCAGGTTTTTATTGAATTCAAATTCCATCATCGGCTGTGTCAGGATTCAAACCAGGGTCTCTGGATTAACAGTCCAGCAATAATACCACTAGGCTGTCGCTTCCCCTTTGTGGATCAGTGGTACTGTCCCTACTTCTGAACCAGGAGGCCAGGTTCATGTCCCACCTGCTCCATAGGTATGTAATAACATTTCTGAATGGATTGATTAGAAAATATCCAGAATCACAAAAGTGTAATACAGGGGAGGCCATTTGGTTCATGGAGTTGGCAGTGGCTTTCTGAACATTTTAACTTAACTTTGACCTCCTTCCTTACTTTTCCCTGCAACCCCAAACATTGTTTCTGTTTAATTATACATCTAATGCCCTCTTGAATGTCTTATTTGAACCTGCTTCCTCCACTTTCAGGCAATGTATTCCAGACCCTAATTGAATTGTGAGAAAGCATTTGCCACATATTTGACTTTTTTACAAAAAAATTGAAAATTGTACCCTCTACCTCTCAATCTGTTTACAAGTGGCAACAGTTTCTCCCTATCCACCTTGTCCAGACCCCTCTGAAATAACTGCACAGAGACCAGTATCCCATCACCTAGTTTTAATTAATTCCATGTGGCAAGTCCTTGACACTGGTCCAGCTCCCTCAGAGCCAGCTCTCTGAATGATCAGAGCCTCTGACACTCCTGTTTATATCTGTCAGCCAGGGCTCCTTGTTTAGACCAGATTAACAGCCCCAATCAGGGAACCCATTCTATGATGTCCACTTGACTGACCTTGTTACAATCAGTACAATCCTCCCCATGTGAGTCTGAGGACATAAGCTGGTCCTTTTTCTTGTAGTGCTTGCTGGGTCGTTTTAGCGGTATGTAATGTACAGGGGCTTGCGTCTTGGGAGAAATTAACTCTTCTGGTGGCAGAGGTGTCAATGTGGCAAGATCCACCATGTCCATCTCAGTTTGATGTCTCTTTGATACTTGATGGAAAGGGAGAACTAATGGGTTCCAACAGCCTTTCTGACTGTTCTGAGGAGCAGGACACGTTTTGAGAGCTCGCGGCTTTCATTTGGTACACACGCTTCTTCAAGATTGTTGCTCCTACCCGAGCTTTATATGTAACTGGTCCTGACGTTGCGGCAACCAGGCCTCTTACCCATGTAGGGTAATTTCTGTGGTTCCTACACCAAACTTGGTCCCTTGTCATAAACTGCCTCTCTCACTTGGAGGAGTCTGGCTTCCTGCACTGGCATCCCTGGTGCCATTTCTAGCATCGTTCCTGTGTTTCACGCATGAACTCTGTGCATGTCCAGCCACATTTAATGAGCATCTACAGTGCCTAAGAACATTGAACCTATGAAAGGACCTGCATAGTTGACGTGTAACTGAGTCCGGGGCATATTTAGTTAAAGACTGGTCTTGTGATCACTGAAACGGCCCCACTTTCCCATGATAAATTCAGTTGTAGTGCCTGTTTGAAGTCCAGTTGGGCGTCAGCTGGTAGATGTTTTTGCATGGTTACATCATTAATCCCATATACCAACTGGTCTCTTAGCATCTCATTAAGAGTTAAACCAAAGTCACGTGCCTTTGCCATTTGTCTTAACCTAGCCAAAAATCCGGATATGGATTCCCCAGACTTCGATTTGCCGAGTGAAAACGATAGTGTCGCAGAATTAGAGGAGGCTTGGGGTCCTAATTATGCCTTTGCTAAATCTGTCAACTCTTGAAAGGTTTTAGTATCTGGTGCCTCAGGGAAAGTTAGGCTTCTAACAACTGAAAAGCTGCGGGTCCACAAGCTGTCAGGAGAATTACTCATTGCTTCTCATCTGCCCCAATGTCATTTGCCTGGAAAAATAATAACATTCTTTCCACATGCGTGGCCCAGTCTTTGGTAAGATCGAACATGTCAAGCTTTCTAAATAATGGCATTGCCAGGAATTTTTACCCCAACTCAAAGGTGATCGTTGCAAACGAGTTTCTTTATGAACTTGCTTTACTGGTGTTGCCACTGAAATAACTCTCCAGAGGCCAGTATCCCATCACTAAGTCACCCTTTATTTACACGTGGAAAGTTCTTGACACTGGTTCAACTCCCTCAGAGTTGTGTATTTAACTTCGACTGTTCTTGACTGCAAAAGCACCTTTTAATGTAGTAAAATGTCCTGAAATGCTTCAAGCACCTTGACATGTAAAATTTATTGACACAGACCCTTTTCACAGAATAGGATGAAAGAAATGATAGCTGACCCTTAATCTAAACAAAGAATTGAGGGAAAGGTTATCTCAATGGATTGTTGGCCAAAGCTACCACTTAGGATAAGAAACCTGTCCCCTTTTGAAACGGCAGTTGTGTTATGATTACATTGTCTCTATGTTTTGGATAATTTCTATTCTCTTAACTGACATTATATGAGAATAAGCGATTATTTCATCTGATATGTAATTAATAGTCTTGACATCTGTTATGAACCAGACCAGATCTCTCTCTCTCCCGCCACCGCGCAACACCACCAACAATGTTTATATGTATTTGAAGGCAAATGCTGTGTTCCTGATGTGATTCGATTAGTCCACCACTAGGCTTTAACCAAAACACACTTCATTCTTACAACAATTAAAATACAAAAGAAAAGCTTTAAATCTTTTGAAATACTTACCGAAACAAAGTATTATTTAATCGCACATCGTCAACTGTTCCAGTATAGGCAGCATTCCACAAATGCACCCTTTGGCAAAAATGCAATTCAGCAAAACAGTTGTGGTTCTCAAGTGCTGTTTCTCTCCAGTCCAGAAGAAAGAAACAACCACGTCTGAGTTTTTAAGAGGAAGCCTTCATGTTTAAGGCTTCACGCTAGCAACCGGGAACTCAAACTTTTAGCTTGGCAGCCAGCAGAAACTTCTCACTAACTGAAAGCAAAACTAAAGCCTTACTGAATCTGTGTGAGCCCTGACCCTGCCAACTCTGACTCTTTTTGTCTCATTTTTTTGGGGGCGGGGGGGGAACACCTAGGAAGAAATCAAAAGCTGATTACCAGCTGCCTGTCTGAAGGAAACACCTCGGTGCCACTTTACAGCAGCCCTCTGCGAGAGAAGCAGGGCAATGCACATCTCCATTAAAGGCATTGTACCGTCACAACATCCCAAACAAGCTTGTTTAGAAAGTACTTGACTTTGTGACTCTCAACTTCTTAACAATATTTTAATAAAACCCTAAAAATCTGCACGTTAAAGATCTATTTTTAACTTACTTAGACTTAACATCGGGTGACTCCATCAGTGCTGGAATTGAGTTAGCGAACTGTGTAGTTCAGATGAGAAAATATGATATAAATGATGAGCAAAATAATTGAGTAAACTAAATAACCCTGACCTTCTCTACCACCAGCAAAGCTTGAGCATTAAAAATTATAAAATGGCAATTTTGAGCAGAGAAGCCATAGGTCAATGGCAGTTATTTACTTGGCAAGGATTGGTTAAACTGAACCTAGTAAAATCTGTTCCATGATTTGTTTTCCAGATTACCTTTCAGTTGCGACACATTCTCCGGGCACGTTGTGACCCAGTCCCGGCCGCTAATGGTGGGATGCGCTTTCATTGCGATCCTACATTCTGGGCAAAAAATGTGGTGAATTTAGGTAAGATGTTGTCAAGATGAATTATTTTGTAAATGTAATGTTAGCCTTGATTAGTAATGATTGTTTTTCTTTCCTTCCCTTCAACTTCAGATTTTCTTCTTCCCACTTCCCTCAGCGCATATATTTAAATGTCTCAACACATTTTTTGTTTGTTTGTTTTACATACAGCATAGACTGAAAGATTAAACTTCCAGTGATCAAAACTAAGCTGTTTAGTGGCATGTGTTCATTGAAATGTTTAATTTATTTAAGTGTGTTGTGGCTTTAACAAGCCAATCTTTCCTGTCATCGTTTTCCCTGAACTGGCTACCCTTCCACAGTTTTAGAATCAATGTTGTTTACCTTTACAGCTTTGTGTTACAAACTGAAAATGTTAGAAAAATCACGGTACCTTTCATAACTAACACCAGCAAATGTTGTATTGGCAATTCTTATGATGCACATAATTATATGCAGATAAGAATTAGCCTGAAGATTTGATTTTTATTTTCTAACTAGGCAACCTTGTGATTGAAAACAAGCCGAACCCTCCAGGTTACACTCCCAATGTAGTTATTGGGCACGCTTCCCCAGGCCAGGGGCCGGCTGGGGGAAAACCTCAGGGTCAGATTAATCTTGCACAGTTGCGTCTGCAGCACATGCAGCAGCAGTTTGCACAGAAGCAACAGCAGATGCAACAAATGAGGATGAGCCACCCAGTAGGACAACACCCCAGGACAACAGGGCCACAGATGGTCCAGCAGCAGGTACACTATATGTCATATTATAAAAATGTGGTCCATTCTTTCCTCTTGATAAGGGAGGGATAGCTGTTTATAAATATGAGAAGGATGTAACAAAAACAGATTTGTGTATTTGCTTTTTCTTGCATAAGAGTCATTATTTGAGCTGGAGAATATTATAACAATCATAGATTAGGCTTCTGATTGCTACACTCTTTGTACAGGCAGAATTATGTTGGCATTGGTTGAGTAAAGGCTTCAACATTTAAGTGTCTAGAAGGTAGGCCTAAAAGTATGTAAAATATGAATTTATAAATATAATTGACCGTTTTATTTGTTGCGTCATTGCATCCACTGAAAGATTTTATAGAAGTTGTGGTAGCACAGGAAGATGTAAAGACCAGAGGTTCAGCATAGCTGGAAAGCTGATAATTGTATTTCAGAAATTGTAGGTGTGGCACAGTTTGTTTCCAGTACTAACCCCCCCCACCTGCCTTCAGTTAATTAACATAATGCTAACATTTGCTTTTCATTCAAGACAAAGAAGTTTGTACCCATACCTATAATTTCTGCAATTAACTTCGAAGTATTTTAAATCTTGCATAAGTTGATTCATGTTATCTTCTTAGCCACCACGTTTGATTAGCATGCAAGCCATGCCCAGAGGAAATTTGAATGGTGCTGCACTTCAGGCCCACCAGGCTCATCAAGCCCATCAGATGAGACTGGCACAAAATGCTGCTCGTATGGCTGGAATGTCTCGACACAATGGACATCAGTACCCAATGATGCCTCAAATACCACGGCAGGTAACCAGGTCTTCCTCAGGAATTTTCAGTTGGTAGTTCCTGGTAGTTCCAATAAAAAGTAACTTGGGTATATTCCTTGTATTTATTAATTACTCTGTTATATTAAAATTCCTAATATGATTATACTATGTGCAAAACATTTTAATTTTAAAACTGACCTTTGCAGTTTGCATATTTTATTTGACATTTAGATCATGGTCAAGTCAGCAATCATACAAGTTTGGAAACTAAAAAGCAGCTTATCCCATTCCTTAAGAATCTGTCAGCCTTTGATCAATATAACGTTCTTTTCCGAGTCAGATTTATTGACTCAAACCCCATTCCTGAAACCTGAGCGCATACTTTGGACTGGTGCT
>NW_025967989.1:0-25000 GCF_021869965.1 Rhincodon typus
TGAATATGGAGAGTGCTTGGGAACTTTTGTAGGCAACACGTCGATCATTCGATCAATCCAAATTGAGGGCCTTGTTATGTTTTCCAATCAATCAATCCCTCATTCTCTCACCAGCAATTCAGTTATTTGACTGACTGAAACCTTTTTATCTGACCCAGTTTCAGTCAGGGAATTTGATTTGTTTCCTTTTCATTCATTATTTAGGCTCTCAATCTCTTCAAAGGCCTTGTGCTGATAGATGGGATTCTGATCTTTATTCCCTATGGCTTCCTGAAACCACGGCCTAGTTTCTCAAGCACTGAGTCCATGGCTGGAGACCTTAGCCCCACTTGCTTTAATTTTTCTTTTTATTATCAAATGACAGCACGGTTCCCAAGGATTTGTTTATGAGAACAGTATTCTGAGATGGTTTGATGTGCAGGGTTTTATTTTGTTGTTAAAACATGGCTGAAATAAACTGGTGTCTCTTTACGCAGTCAAATATCTTGGTTGTTCTCTGGCCCAGATCAGTCAAAATCTGACAATTTGACCTGAGGATTTGCCAAGATCAGCATTCAGGCTAAAGTTCTGATTCTTTGTAATTATTTGGTCCTGAAGTGTGCTGACACTGGCTAGATTAAAGTTAATGCCTATCACTAGTTGCCCAAAGAAAGGGATGGTGAGCTTACTCCTTGACCAACTGCATTCAGGTTTCGATTCAGAAGATGCAAGGAACATTCATGCTGCTCAAGTAGTGAGTAGTGACCATCTATGGCGAGCTGGGTTACAGGGGAAGCAGCTAGCAATGCATCTCACTCACAGGAACCTGTGGTAGTCTGCAGTAGCACAACCTTGTGGCTCAAATTGCAGAGCTTACCTGCAGGAGATCTTGTGGAATGGTGGGTGTTGTCCCTGCATCTCAGCTGAAAACTCTGGGGTCAAGTCCTAGTCCAGCATACGAAGGCCATGAAAGGTGCATTCATGACCTGGCCATGTAGGTTGAGGATCAATCTGCAAATCCTTCCAAAGTACACCAATGGCAGGCAGTAGGAACAGGAAAAATTCCTGGTCGGCCATGTGATAGAAAGAAAATAGGATCCTCTACCATCACTGTCCATAGTTCGAGGCTACAATACGCGTGTAAAAATGGACTCACTTGGGGACCAGTTGGCTAGTGTCAGATTGATGCCAACAGTATGGAGCCCAGTCTCCACTCTATGTGGGGTGGATTTGGATCCTACCTCATTGGCCTACTGGAATAACTGCACAGAGGGTGATATCCCATCGCCAAATCACCCTTTATTTACATGTGCACTGTATACTGGCTATAGCCAGCCAGCTCAGAGTCAGTCCCTCAAGCGAGGAGACACTGAATCCTCTGTTTGCATCTGTCAGCCAGGCCTCCCTGACTGGCCCAGGTTAACAGTCCCAATTAAGGATCCACCTGGTTCCAATCACTACACTTATGCATTGTAAAAGTTGTGGCACTGTGGGTCAGACCTGCCTTAAGGCAAGGTAGTCAGGAAGACGATTATCTTGGAGAATTATTAGTCCCAGTTCGCTGCATTCAAACATATATACATGACTTATCCTTGGCGGAACCTGTCAAGAATTAACAGTCAACATTTAGGAAAATAAAACTTGAATGATGAATTCCCGTGGTAATTCCAGTCTCTAGTGTAAACCTTAGGAACAGTGATGAATGGTGCTTCTCAAATCGCAATGATTTATTGAGAAAAAAGTGTTTAATGTTTTCTGAGGAGCGGTTTGGCATTCTGATAATTGGTGAACATAATATCATGTGCCAATATTCCTTTTGATAAACACTGCATAATTTATCACTCATGTCAGCATCAAACCAATAAAATATTCCTTTTACGTTTCATGAATACTACCCTTTGTGAAGATCAATCAGAGATGTCAGCTATACCTATTGGTGCCATTTAGATACACACATCTTACTTTGTAATTGTGATAAACTGCAGTCATTATTAAATGGCAATTGAAAAAACACATTAAATCCAACTCATCTGTGGGACTTAGCCAACAAGACCCAAATCTGTTAGCTCCATTCAACGAAAATCATTATTCAAAGTATGTTAGCTTTACTTTCCTGGAAAGCACTTTTCTCCAATTCGCAATTTTTTCTTCTGCTAGTCAGAGATAATTCCCCAGGTCTGATCATTTCAGTGCCTTCCACGGGTGTATTTAAATTTCTCGTTTATTTTACTGATAATCACTAAGAGTGCACATTGAATTTACAACGCAGAAACAAAGTCATCTATCCCAATCGGTCTGTGTCAAATTTTATATTCCACGCAAAACTCCTCTGCTATTTTGCATCAACCTATTCTATTTCTCCCATCCCCAATCAGCCTCTTATTCTTAAGGTGTGTATCTGATTTCACCCCAAAACAAGGGTGGGGCGATTTAGGAAGTGATGAGGAAACTTGTTTTTCACTCATAAGGTTATGAATCTTTGGAATTTTCTTCCCTTATAAAGGGAAGTTCAGTCATTGCGTAAGTTTACAGTAGATTAGCAGATTTCTAAATACCAATGTGTAAAGGTATATAGGGATAGTATGGATCCTTGGAAGCTTGCGGGTGGCTCAATACAGCATATGGAGCTGGAGGAAGACAGCAAGCCAGGTAGCATCAGAGGAGCAGGAAAGTCAAGGTTTCAGGTTTACACCCTTCACCAGGACTGGGGAGGGGGAAGGAGCTGGGAAACAAATAGGGAGGTGGGGCTGGGGGAAAAGTAGGTGGGATGATGGTAGGTGGATACAGGTAGGGGTTAGTGCAGATTGGTCAGTGGGAAGGGTGGGGCAGATAGGTGAGGAAGAAGATGGACAGGTTGTGTCAGGTCAAGATGGTGGGCATGAGAGGGAGGGTTGGACATGGGATGAGGCCGGGGGTGGGCAGATTTTGAAACTGGTAAATTCTATGTTGAGGATATCAGGTTATAGGCTGTCGAGGTGGAATTTAAGGTGTTATTCTTCCAGTTTACATGTGGTGTCATTGTGGTACTGGAGGAGGCCCGGGAAGGACATGTCACCCAGGGAGTGGGAGGGGGAGTTAAAATGGTTGGCGACTGGAAGATGTTGTTGATTATAGCGTACAGAGCGCAGATGTTCTACAAATTGGTCACTGAGTCTGTGCTTGGCCTCACTGATGTACAGGAGACTACATTGGGAACAATGGATGCAGCAGACCAGGTTGGAGGACATGCAGGTGAATCCCTGTCGGATTTGGAAAGATTGTCTGGGGCCTTGGATGGAGGTGAGAGGGGAGATTTAGGGGCAGGTGTAGCACTTCCTGCAGTTGCAGGGAAAGGTGCCGGGGGTGGTGGGGTTAGTGGGGAGTGTGGAGCGGATGAGGGAGCCGCAGAGTGAGTGGACCCTACGGAAGGCAGATAGGGGTGGGGAGGGAAATATCTCTTTGGTGGGGGGGGTCAGATTGCAGGTGGCGGAACTGGAGGAGAATGATACGCTGGATGCGGAGGTTGGTGGGCTGATATGTATGGATCGGGGGTCTGTGTCCTTACTTTGGTTGGGGGGACGGGGTTAGGGCAGAAATGTGGGAAATGTAAGAGATGCAGTTGAGGGCATTATGAATCACTGGAGGGGGAAGTTACAGTCTTTGGAATAGGAGGAAATCTGGCATATCCGTGAGTGGAACACTCCATCTTGGGAGCAGATACAGCAGAGACAGAGGATTTGGGAGTAGGGGATCACATTCTTGCAGGAGGGTGGGTGAGCTCCTGCTCCTATGTTCATAGGCATGTCAGCCTTATCCACATTTACCATCAGTGAATTCTATATTCTAACCACCCTCTGGGTAAAGCAGTTTCTCTTGAATTCCCTGTCATATTTTTTCAAAGGTATCTGAAGATATTAAAACATTAACTCTGTTTCTCTCTCCATAGATGCTGCCAGATCTGCTGAGCACTTTCTGTGTTTATTTCTCCTTTAATTGTCCCTCCTTTTTCTCGGATGTGGTTTGAGGAAACTAAAGATCCTCCACAGGAGATAAATATTCGACGGCAATAAAGATACTGGATAATGTCCTCAGTAAAAACCATCTGAAAAATCAAAATCTGCCAAGGTTATGACAAACCATATCTCAATATTTCCACAGAATCCATAGAATCCCGACAATGTGGAAACAGGCCCTTCGGCCCAGCAAGTCCACACCTACACTCAGAGCATCCCACCCAGACCCATTCCCAAAACCCACCTCATCTACACATCCCTGAACACTTGGGGCAATTTAGTATGGCCAATCCATCTAGCCTGCACATCTTTGGACTGTGGGAGGAAACCGGAGCACCCGGAGGAAACCCACGCAGACACGGGGAGAATGTGCAAACTCCACACAGACAGTCGCCCAATTTCTCCTCAAGCAGCAGACTTTTGAATCCAACTGAATTGTCAGTTTGTTAGCCAACTGGAGATATTTGAGAAGATAAGGAAGTGATAAGCTTGCATTACTTGTTTGAAATGATTGTGGAAAGAATTTTTGATAACTAGGAAAGAGCTTGTGAAAGATGCTTTGAACAGTTTGTACCTGAAAGAGTTAACTGACAACACATGATTAATTCCACTTGTCAGGATATATAGGCTATTCTGAGGAGGAGTTAACCAGAGTTGCTGTCGTGTTCTATAAATTTCCATCCATTCACTAGATTTTCAGAGAGTTTCCAGGTGAGAGCTCTTTGTATTAATGGCTAAATTAGTAGTAATTATTTATTCTTAAATTGAGCCTCATATCTTGAAAGAGACTATCATGTATCTTAGATGTAATGTAACTAGCTACTAAATCATATGTAATAAACCTTTACTGTTTAGATAGCTGTTTAGACAGATCCTATCTTTGTCTAAAGCATCATGCGACATTTTTAAAATAAAAAGCTTCTGAAAGCCAGAACGTAGCTCCCAAAAAAACAAAAAGTAGCCCTCCTCATGAGGGCCCTGTATGTAACAAAAAAGATTTCTGATTGTTTTCATGTATCAAACAATATCGTAGAATTTGGAGCACAGAACCTGAGTATTTATGAATTAAAGACCATTTGGTTGAAATGGTTTGTATTGCACTCATCAGGAGAATTATAGTTTGGACGTACAGAGAGCCAGATTAAATCTCCACACTGTATTGACAGTGCAGTTATACCAAAAGGATATAGCATGGCTGGTGTGAGGGCTGTGGGCATTGACTCACATAATGCACTGATTATGGTCATACAGTAACTGGATACAGAGGGAGTGGAATCCCTTCCAGTTCTAGCACATTCTCAAATTGGCAGAAGATTTCTGCGAGATGCCCATATTGTTTAGTCAGTGGCACGCTGTAACATCTTTCCTCACGAAGCTGCTCTCTCTGTCGAGATGTGTTCAGCTCTCTTTGCATACAGAGCCTGAGTGATCTACATTGTGTAACCATGAATGCCAAAGTGGAAGGTCTTGCAATTATCAACCGCCTTGCACTCGAATAAAAGTAAAATACTACAGATGCTGGAAATCTGAAACAAAAACAGAAATTGCTGGAGAAACACAGCAGGTCAGCAGCATCCGTGGAGAGAGAAACAGAGCTAACATTTCGATTCTTCTTCAGAACTGTTTAATATCAAGAGACGTGGGGAAGTGGGAATAAATGACCCAGAGACAGGTGACCTGTATGATTGATGGAATGGGTCAATGAACCGATTGGCCTATTCCAGTTTCTATTTCTTATGTTCTTAAAGCATTGAAGATAGAACAATGGCCTTTAGCATTTGTCACATTATTCCATACAGACTTCAGCAACTTTAGACAACAGCATAAACTATGACATAATCACCACTAATTTGGCCAATGGAAATCAATCCATAACTAAGCTGAGCATAGTTAGCGATCCCTTTAAAGTGCAATGTTGGATGGTCCTTCCAGTTTGCTGTAGAAGGTTTGGAGAGGCAGTGCTAGTTCTAATCAGCATTACGCACAGACCTAATGTCACAATATGCTTGTTTGTGGTTCCACATTAACATCCTTAACAAAATGACATCTGGTGAAGTGAAGTGCGCATGTATGAATTGAAAGCCATTTCTGGACCAAAAGCCATCCGCAGTTTCGTAGAGACAGATGATAAAAATTTAGTACCTATGGTATTCTGGAGAAATGAACCCTAGACTGAAAAGAAATTCTTAATACTTTCAGGCTATTAGAATACAGTATGGGAGGGAAGGTACATTTTATCTTGTCTTGTCTAAAATCTAGATTAATGATGTGAAAATCTCCTTTCTGTGCTAGCTGTAAATTTATTAATCATCCTCAATGTAGGAAATATCTGAGAGATATCGCAGAGGAAGAGGAAAGGATTGATTAAGAATTGTTTAAGGAATGAATGCTGACGCACAGAAGGAGAGATTAGAAGGAGTAAGCAAATGCTTAGTAAGGAAGATCAATGTTGTGTGCTTGAGAATGTAGAGAGAGAAGTCGATGGTAAGTAGGAGATTCTGAAAATAGTATGGAATGGGATATTCAGCCCCTCTAACCTGTACCCAGCTTCAATTGGGAAAGTGATGGCCAAGGGGTATTATCACTAGAGTGTTTATCCAGAGATCCAGGTAATGCTCTGGTGACCTGCACTTGAATCATATCAAGACAGATAGTGGAATTTGAATTCAATGAGAATCTGGAATTAAGAGTCTAGTGCTGACCATGAATCTGTTGTCAATTGTCAGGTAAAACCCACCTCGGTCACTAGTGTACTTTAGGGGAGGAAACGACAATCCTTACCTGGTCGGGCCTACATGTGACCCCAGATCCACAGCAATGTGGCAATAACCATTGGCCCAGTCAGTGACACTCTCATCTCATGACTGAATAAACTAAATCAAAATTCCTGTACTCAGAATAAAAAAAAGTATTAAAAAAAGTGATAATACTAGCAAATGAATAGACTGGACTTTCATTTTAAGGTATATAGAATGGATCAGACATAGACCAGTACGGTTATTCAAAAATTTTATTGGTTTTCCCCTCATAGGTTAGACCATGGTGGATCTGCTCCTACACACTTGGCTCCTTAACTCTCAAACTGCTGCTTCAGGCCCTTTGAAATCAGCCAAGCTTCCAAGTCTCTCACCTTCAAACCTCTGAGCTAACCATCAGCAATGGGATTCACTCTGTGAGCTCAGTGAATTAAAGTAAGTGGTGCCCAGCAACAAATATGGCAGGGGCTGACTCCTCTGAATGGTCACGGTACCTCTTACCTACTAATGTCTGTCTTGCCCCCCCACATAATCCCCATCGAGTCTCAAGATGAATGAAGCTTGCTTAGGAATCCGGGGTTAAGGGTTTCTCAGGTTGGAGCAGTGGGAAGCAAGGATTTGGTAGTGGAAGTAAAAAAGCATTTGATTGATACAAAGATAATAGGATGCTGGAGAATCTGAGATAACAAGGTGTAGAGCTGGATGAACACAGCAGGCCAAGCAGCATCAGAGGAGCAGTAAAGCTGATGTTTCCGGTTTAGACCCTTCTTCTGAAGAAGGGTCTAGACCCGAAACGTTAGCTTTCCTGCTCCTCTGATGCTGCTTGGCCTGCTGTGTTCATCCAGCTCTACACCTTGTTATCTTTGATTGATACAATGTGGGTTTTGATTCAGATCATGATTGTGATGTTTAACAAGATCAGTCTGATCTCCACATGATAGGACTCTTCAGGTTTGTTTTGTGATCCACACCCACCATGCCTGTCTTCTCTTCGGACTGAACTGGTTAACGCAATTATTCACTCCTCGCCAATGTCAGATAATCCTGCATGCTTCCAGTGTGTCCTGTGTCGATGTGAGTCCTTCCACCTTCATATTCAGAACATCTATACATAATTCTCAATTGTCCTGTTCAGAGCTGCCAATCCAGCTTCCTCTTAAAGATGGAATTAATACCTACTTCCCCTGGAAATCTGTGCCAAATCCGTACTATCCTGTGGGAACCTTCCAGGGAAATATCACAGGACCAGCCTGATCTGGATGGGGCTGTTATGAATATGGCTGCCTTTCTTAACCTGTGTATTTTTGGCCAATGTGTGGAATGAGAGCGGTTGGAGAAAGAGAGGTTGAGGAAATTTATTGAAAGGAATGTTGGCAAACTGGAAGCTATCAGTGTGCCAGAGAGAGGGGGAGAGACAGAATCTTAAAACAACGCTAAGACAACAACAGGCAACTTTTTGTTTTCTTGTTCTGAATGGAGAGCCTATCAGGACCTTTATCATGACAGCAGAAACATTTTCCCATGCTCTAATCAGAGCGGCATGAATATCTTTTCTGATGTAAATTCTTCCCTATAATGCACATTTTGTGATTTTTGGTTGGACAGTTATTTGGCATGTGAAAGCTTTCAGTAGGAAGCACTGTGGTCCCTGAGTAAGGAGGGATTGTTCAAATCCTTCCTTTTGAATATGTATTGTCTCAGGATTGAATTTTAGAACTTTACTATCATCTCAAAGTCTGAAACCACAAACAAGGAAAGTGTCACCAGAGTCATTTTTAAACATTCATATTGTAACAATTACATGGAGCTCCAAAGCTTGTATGTTTACAGCATTCTACACTCCAGGGGAAGAAGTATCAGTCTATTCAGTCTCTCCTTATAACTCAAACCCTCCAGTACTGGCAACATCCTGGTAAATCTTTTTTTGCATCCTTTCCAAGTTAACAACATTCTTCCAATAGCAGGACGACCAGAATTGTATGCATTACTCCAAATGTGGACTTACCAATGTTTTGTACAGCTGTAACATGAGCCAACTCCTAAACTCAGTGCTCTGACCAATGAAGGGAAGTATGCTAAACACCTTCTTCACTCCCTGTCTACCTGTGATGTCACTTTTAAGGAACTATATACCTGCGTCTCTGCGTGTCTCTGTTCGACAACACTCCCTAGGGCACTATCATTAACTGTGTTAGTCCTGCTCTGGTTTGTCTTACCAAAATGCATCACCTCACATTTATCTAAATTAAACTCCATCTGCCATTCCTCGGCCCATTGGCCCAGTTGACCAAGATCCCATTGTACTCTTAGTCAACCTTCCTCACTGTCCACTATACCACCAATTTTGGTGTCATCTGTAAACTTACTACCCATGCCTATAATCTCACCCAAATCATTTATATAAATGATGAACGATAGTGGACCCAGCACTGATCCTTGCAGCACACTGCTGGCCACAGATCTCCAGTCTGAACAACAGCCCCCTACCATCACCTTCTGTCTCTTACCATCAAGCTAAATTTGTATCCAATTGGCTCTGTCTTCCTGAATCCCGTGTGATCTAACCTTACTAACCAGTCTATCATGTGGAACCTTGTCGAATGTCTTACTGAAGTCCATGTAGACAACGTCCACCTCTCTACCTTCATCTATATTCTTGGTCACCTCCTTCAATAATATGAATCAAGTTGGTGAGACATGATTTCCCACACACAAAGCCATGCCGACTATCTCCAAGAGTGAAACCTAACTTATCTACCTTCCTCACTATTTGGCATTTTAGGCAAAACAAAAACATATTTATTTCTGTTAGATTATGTGACAAGAAATCTGTACCAAATTTGTGGTTTTGACCATAGCTCCCAAATGACTGAAGTGCTGGGACACGCATTGTATCTAATCACTTGTCTTTGTGATTATAAATTTATTTTGTAATATTGGTAGTAATCAACATCTTTGCATGACATTTCTTTGCTTTTCATTTTAAAATATGTATTCTTTAAAATAGCAGATGTAAGGATTTTACATAGGCATGGATATGTTGCCTGCTAAAACTCCACATGTAGCCTATTTGCAGTTAGTGCACACCATAGTTTGGCATTAAAATTGTCTGTGAATGTTACATAAATCTCTGAATTGTCTGTTACAAGATATTTATAAGTTTGTACAATGAGTTGTGTGAGAATTCATTATATAGTGTGGATTAGGTTTGTTGTACTAAAATTATGAGGAAATTAAAGAGCCATTGCCCTTAAGATGATACCATTATTATGGCTGATTTCACTATTGACATTTTTCCTATATTGTTGTACATGATAGGGATCCAGTAATATCTGTGAAGTTCTTCAGTAGATTACAGGAAAGGTGGAGGTCATGATGCAGGCAAAATCATCTTAATTAAATAACTTTGGTGATCAGTGATTTGAGTTCAGGATGCCTAATGCTAATCTTATTGCTTATAACAGCTCACCATTGGGGAAGGCTGGGAAACCTGAGAGTCTATCACCTCTTAAAAGCAGTCTGAACCTCATAAAGAAGTGGCATTTCCAATAGCAATGTGAAGAAACTACAGACTCATTGCTTGCAGCTAGGACATCCTGGCCTGTTTCTATTGCTACTCACTGAAGATGGTAGGTCCAGGGAGAAAAAGAAAAGAATGAACATAGATAATGAACATGTGTCTCCAACAGTGCAGTATTCCCTCAGCACCACATTAAGAATGTCAGCTTAGGCATTGTGCATCTGTCACAAACATGCGACTTGACCACGCAATCTTCAGAGAGGCCAAAGTTCTCACAATGGCATATGGCTGACATTAAAAGAAGACTTAGAGTCATAGAGTCATAAGTTATACAGCATGGAAACAAACCCTTCAGTCCAACTAGTCATCTAACTCATTAGATATCCTTAATTAATCTAGTCCCATTTGCCAGCATTTGACCCATATCCCTCTAAACCCTTCCCATTCATATACCCATGCAGATGCCTTTTAAATGTTGTGATTATACCAGCCTCCACCACTTCCTCTGGCAGCTTGTTTCATACATGCACCACCCCCTGCATGAAAAAGTTGCCCCTTAGGTCCCTTTTAAATCTTTTCCTCTCATCTTAAACCTGTGCCCTCTAGTTCAGGATTCCCCTACCCAGGGTAAAAGACCTGGCTATTCACTTATCCATGCCCCTCATGATTTTGTAAACCTCTATAAGGTCACCGGTTTCCTTTCCCAATAAGTCAACAGGTTTGGAGAGCGGTGATGGAGCTGAACATATTGGTGTCATTATTCTGATGACGGTTCTCCAGAAATGTAATGATCCAACCAAGAATTCCAAAGTAAGATTCTTCTTTACACCTTTCTTGTATTTAATGAAACAATACACTACTATATTTGACCCTCCACATGAATTGCTTCACTCTCTATTCACCTACTGTCGCCCAACAACCCTCCCTCTTGCACACACTTGTGGACTGTTCCACTCAGCCTCTATACCATGCCAAGCTACCTCATATCAACTCCAACACTTCCACTGCCACATACTCACCCAGCCCCACTTCTTTGGCAGGACACAACAAAAGGGAGATGACCAGAACTGCGGAAAGATGCAACAATGTCATAAACTCTCACTTTAATTTGATGACACAGTCATTCATATTATTTACATTAAGTATTAATAATTTCGAAGCAAACTGTTCAGAGATGTTATCGCCCACCTTTTGAGTAAGTGAGACCTGAACCCATGCCTTCTGGGTCAGAGATAGGGACACTATAGCACCACAAAACCCCCTGAAAGAAGATTTATATTCTTTGAGTGACCTCCCAAAATCAGCCCTTACTAATTGATCCTTGTTCTTCTACTTATACTCATTCATTATTTCCCAAATCTGACTTCTGCATTTTTACATGTAACTCACTGAGAATTCAGCCCGAGAGGCAGTGGCTTAGTGGTAATATCTTGGGGCTAACCCTAACCCTAACCCAGGTTAATGTTCTGGGAACATACATTCAAATCCCACCACTACAAATGGTGAAATTTAATTTTAATCATGTTCTGGAATTTAAAAAAAACACTAGCCAATTATATCCACATTGTCATCTGGTTTTAGTAGTCATTCTTAGGGAAGGAAATCTGCTGTCCTTACCTGTTCTGGTCTACATGTCACTCCAGACCCACAACAATGTGGTTGACTTAACTGCACTTCAATGGCCTTGCAAGTCACTCAGTTCAAAGGCAATTATGGTTAGGTGCCAAATGCTGGTCTTGCCATCAGTGTCCACATCCCATGTGAGGATACCAAAATGTAGGTCAGGAGTGACGGCACTGTTATGTGTTATATCTTATGGTCAAGATGTCAATATACCTTTAAAGGATGCAATACGTATGTCAGTACAACATTATATTGTATTATAGCATGTAACCAGAGGATATAAACATCTCAGACTCCACCTTAACATGGGTTACTTGAAGCATGACACACTGTTAGAAGCAGTTCTGAGGAAGGGTCACCGGACCCAAAACATTAACTCTGATTTCTTTCTTCGCAGATGCTGCCAGACCTGCTGAGCTTTTCCAGCAACTTCTGTTTTTGTTAGAAGTATGCTACTTTTGTAACCGAGTAACTTAACATTCCCCAGATGTGTGCAATAATTTATATATTTTAATGAGCTATAATGAATATCTGCTCAGACTTTTAATATCATGTTCACCATGTCCTAGTTTCTTTTGTTAGAACTGATAGCCTAAGAGTTGCTGCATGAGGTAAAGATAGCCTGCTGGGGGCAAAATACACACCAATTCGAGCATCAGCCTTGATTTTGTGTTGAAGGCCTGGAGGTGATTTGAGCCAGGAACCTTATCATTCAGAAATAAGAATGGCATGTACTGACACACACTGAACACCAAGGGTTTCATTCGAGTTTTGGGATTTAGTCATGAGATGGATCATGTTAATTGTGTTGTATCTGATTAAAGAAAGCTTCATCTTGACACTGGGTGCCCAAGTCGAAAAAATGTGGCATACTCTCGTATTAGTATTCTTTACTTTAGAGTGTTTTACAGTTGCAAATACAAATCAGATACTTACATCTTGGTATCTGGGAGTGTCGAGAATCCAGTAGTGTTGTTTCTCAACAGGATAGACAGTAAGTTCGAGAATGTGACAATTGTCACTTTATTGCAAACAAAAAACAGATTTTGTCTGGGCTTATGAATCCAGCTACATGTGAAAGCAACCACCCAACCCACTTGAACCTTTCACTTTACAGCAATATGAAGGCTTGAAGTAATACAATCCGAAATGATTTACTGCAGACTTGAGGATTTCTCTCTAGTTAATTGGGATCCTTCAGAAGAGACAATGAGGGATGACAAACTCTTCTGAAACCATGATTAATATGTAAGCAGTAATAAAAAAAATTGTCAATCGAACATGTTAAAATATTCCACTGATAGATTCATTTTAATTCTGCATTACGGCTCAATCAGCTATCAGCAAAGACAGAAGGTCAGACTAATGGAGATTAGCTTGTAGAATAATTGTTAAGAGCCCTGATTGAAAGCTGTTCTGGAACCTAGTCCCAGCTTTAGTGTAGAGCTTCCTTGAATGGTGATAATCACAGTGCAGTTACAGCACAATCTTATATAGCTTTCTACAAATTGCATCGTTTCATGGCATTCAGTGTGGGATAAAATGATTCCAGATTCTGACCTGGAAATCGCTTATTATAGGACAGTGCTTGACAGAGAAATTGGAATGCTGAGGCCAATTAATTTCCTGCATAAGCGTTCTCTTTTAGTAAAGAATTGACTGCATTGCATACTTTCTGCACAAATTAAACATTTTTTTGTAGTTTCTGTTACACTATAATCTTTCACTTCCGGGATGCTTACAATCAAATCATTTCTGGATTTTGGAATTTTCTAAGTTATAGAATTGTTAAGGTAGGGTAATGATTCTGAAGGTGTTAATGTTCATGTTACATTGTGCTCCACCATATCTGATAATGTCGTGCAAAAGTTTAGTGGAGACAATTAAAATATTGGCTGAAGAAGGCAAGAAAACTCTAAACAAAAGACAGGAAGCTACAATTCTGATAGTTTTAAAAAGGCAGACAAAACACAGCAAGCCACACAGAGTGAGAGTATTACAGGGAAACAGAATTTAAATGATTGAAGGCTGTACATCACTACAGAACATCATTTACCAGCATTGGAAGAATTTAATGCAACACTGAGACACTGCAAAGTTAAAAGAATGGCAGACAAATTAATGCAACATGGCAGCTGTACAGAATCAAGCAAAACTTTACAGTAACTGAATTTAAAACAGTATTGATGGATGCTTGAATACTAGCTTAAAGACCAGCATATTATAGTTAGTATTGAAATGAGACAGATTTAAATCAGTTTTGCAATAATGATACAATGAGCATGTTAAGAAGACATCAAAAGAGAAATAACATTTCCATCAAAGTAAGAGATGGATCATACAGAACACAAGTTTAGGCATTTTGGAGCAAGGAGTTCTTAAGATACAGAACTGCCTCAAAATTGAAAACTAAGTCTGAAACTGAATAGATTAACAGTTATTGTATTAGTAGGTACTATATCAGATGATGCTATTAATCTCTAGAAAATTAAAGGGAGCACAGATACTTTTGATGATAGCTAAAATTATTTTGATGACTACTTTAATTGGAGGGATAAACAACTTCTTGAATGTGCAAGATTTAGCAGGATAGTTCAGCTTCCATGAATTCATAGACAATTTAGTTAATGATCCTTACAGATTAATTGAAATCTGAAACAACAAAGCTGTGAAATCAGAATTTTTGATGGGGATTGTGTGAAGAGAAAAACATTCCTACCTCAAGACAGTTAAAAAAACTATTCACCTTCAAAGGTATGGACACTCTAAAGAGGCATATGTCAACTCAGAACAGACAGAGAGCTAAACAACGGCTATATAGTCATTAAAAACGGAGAGAAAAGCTTCAGTGGAAATGTTGAATAAGGTAGTGATTCTGGGAGAATGAATGATCATGTTACATTGAACTCCATACAATCTGATGACGTTAGACAGTCTTTGGGTGGAGATGTTGAGTTCAGCATGAATTCCCAAAGAGGACACCCTTTAAACTGGGATGAGCAAGGTTCACATGAAAGTTGGTTTTGGAAATGGGATGCTTCTTAGCCTGTCTTTTCTTCCTCCCCTGGCCTGTGTGGAGGAGCAGGAGAGGAAGGATGGCTGTGAGTCCTGCTCAGTCCCACTCACCAAACCATCAGGCCGCCTCCCAGTCATTAACCCACTCACTCAATCCCTTCAGCCAGTCACTGACTCACTCCTACATCCCCCCAACCTCCTGGTTAGTCACTCACTCACTCACTCCCCTCTGCTGACAGACGACACAACTCTCTCTCCCCTGGCCCCAAGAACCTGGATGTTGTTTCCTGCTTCCCCAAGCCAGTGTCCCTCTGAAAGTTGTCTAGTTCATGTCTGACAAATTCATCATTGCTACCCAAGGCCATGGGTTGGGTAAATCTACTGATGTTGTGCTGCTCTTCCAATCACAAATAGTTTTCTTCTTGCACGTGCCACTGATTGGCTCACTGCTGGGCTACTCAGAAGCAAACGTGGGAGAGAACCAATCTCTAATTGGATGATCAGCTCCTTGCAAACTACTAGTTACATTCGGTTGTATTTTGACATCATGTGTAACTGAAACAAGGATAACCTATCCCTGCTCCTCTGCCTGATCATCTGGTGTGTTTGACATGGTTGATCACATTATCCCCCACATCTCTTCATGGTTGCCTACCTGGTGGACTGCACTAACTTGGTTCCATTCTATTTCACCAGAGAAAGCTGCTCGCCCCACTCCAATAATGCTACCCTTGGGGTCCACAGGGATCTATCCTTCTGTTCTTCCCATTTCACATCTTATATCCTGCCTGTTTAGAACACCATACATTCATAGAATTGTAGAAGAAGACCATTCGACCCATCACGTCTACCCTGGCTTTCTGATTGAGCATCACACCTCAGTGCCATTCTCCTGCCCTATTCCTCTAACCATGCTCATTATTTTTATTTAAGTTACCGTACAATTCCCTCTTGGGTGGCATGGTGTCTCAGTGGTTAGCCCTGCTGCCTCACAGCGCCAGGGACCTGGGTTTGATTCTACCCTCAGGTGACTGTCTGTGTGGAGTTTGCACGTTCGCCCTGTGTCTGTGTGGGTTTCCTCCGGGTGCTCTGCTTTCATCCCACTGTCCAAAGATGTGAAGATTAGGTGGATTGGCCATGCTAAATTGCCCGTAGTGTTCAGGGATGTATAGATTAGGTGGGCCATTGGTGGATTGGTCTGGGTGGGATGCTCCGAGGGTTGGTGAGGACTTGTTGGGTGGAAGGGCCTGTTTCCACACTGTAGGGACTCTATGATTGCTTTGATTGAACCTGCCTTCACTGCTTTTCCAAGCAGTGAACTCCAGCCATGAACAAATCCATCACATTGGTTTATTTTACAAATCACTGAAAATCTGAGCTGTCTTGTGCTTGGACATGTTGCCAGCTGGAACAGTTTCTCCTTGTCTACTCTGCTGAGACCTCTCATGATTTTGCAAATTTAAAACAAGTCTCTTCTCAGTTTTCTCCTCTCCATGGAAATCAGTTCCATCTTCTCGAATCTGTTATGAATATGACCATTTATCTCCACCTCTGTAACATTGCTTGGTTTACCCTCATCCCTGTGTCCATTCCCCTAGACTTGATTCTTCCAGTGCTCCCCTGGCTATTCCCATCCTATGCATGTATTTGTCAAGATGCCCTTTAAAAGTCACTATCGTATCTGCTTCCACTACCTCCCCCGGAAGCGAGTTCCAGGCACCCACCACCCTCTGTGTAAAAAATTTGCCTCGTACATCACCTTTAAGCCTTGCCTCTCGCACCTTAAACCCATGGCCCCTGGTAACTGACTCTTCTATCCCGGGAAAAAGCTTCTGACTGTCCACTCTGTCCATGCCCTTCATAATCCTGTAGACCTCTATCAGGTCACCCCTCAACCTCCATTGTTCCAGTGAGAACAACCCAAGTTTCTCCAACCTCTCCTCATAGCTAATGCCCTCCATACCAGGCAACATCCTGGTAAATCTTTTCTGTACCCTCTCCAAAGCCACCACATCCTTCTGGTAGTGTAGCGACCAGAATTGAACACAATATTCCAAATGCGGCCTAACTAAGGTTCTATAAAGCTGCAACATTACCTGCCAATTTTTAAACTCAATGCCTCAACTGATGAAGGCAAACGTGCCATATGCCTTGTTGTCTACATCCTCCACCTGCGTTGCCACTTTCAGTGACCTGTGTACCTGTACAACCAGATCCCTCTGCCTATCAGTACTCTTAAGGGTTCTGCCATTAATTGTATATTTTCCACCTGGATTAGACCTTCCAAAATGCATTACCTCACATTTTTCTGGATTAAACTCCATCTGCCATCTCTGTGCCCAAGTCACCAACCGATCTATATCCAGCTGTATCCTTTGATGGTCCTCATTGCTGTCTGCAATTCCACCAACCTTTGTGTCATCGGCAAACTTACTAATCAGACCAGTTACGTTTTCCTCCAAATCATTTATATATATTACAAATAGCGAAAGTCCCAACACTGATCCCTGAGGAATGCCACTAGTCACAGCCCTCCATTCAGAAATGCACCCTTCCACTGCTACCCTCTGTCTTCTATGACTAATATATATGACTGCCTTATGTGATATGAACTGTTGCTACTGTGTATTAGCGGTGGAGGAAATGAATGTTTAAAATGGTAGATTGGGAGTTTATCAAGAGCGATGATTTTATCAAATGCAATACTTTGTCCTAGGTATTGTCAAGCTTCATTTCTTTTCGGCGTTGCGCCCATCCAAGCAAGTGGGGAGAAATGATTTTCGACTTTGTGGATGGCGTCGGGCTTTGGGGAGTCGGGATTGTGAGTTACATCCATGTACCCTCAGTGGATATGGATAACGTTTAATCTTTAATAAACCTGTGAGAGTTATTGCTTTTGTGTTTGAACTCATTATTAATGCAGGCAGAGGATTTCAGCCTTCTGCTGTAACTAAAATAATAAAAAATAATGAACCATCAGCATAAAACTTCACTCATTAAAACTCTACTATGTCCTTCTCTAGATGTTTCCACTAGGGGACATGTATTTAAGTTGAGAGGCGTAAGGTTCAAAGGAGATGTGAGGGGTAAGTTTTTTATCCAGCAAGTGGTAGAAATCTGGAACACATTGCCAGGGTGGTGATGGAGGCAAATACGACAGGGGCATTTAAGGGACTTTTGGATAAGCATATGAATATGCAAGGAATGGAGGGATATGACCAAGGGCAGACAGAAGGGATTAATTTAGTCTCCCTGGCCGCTGTGTTCTTCCAGCCTCCTGGTTGTCCAGTTTGGCATTATGTTTGGCACAACATCATGGGACGAAGAGCCCGTTCCTGTGTGGTACTGTTTTATGTTCTATGTTGTGTGCCCAAGTTTGCAACAGCAGATGATAATTGCTTCACTGTTGAAAAGTCGCTGACTTATGAATTAGAAGTCACAGTTTACAGCAGATAAACTGAGGTTGAGTGGTTATGTAGATCATCAAATAGCCTTGATGAGATTGGGTTTCCCTTGTGAGTCACATCCCACCCTCTTTTTGCTATCAACAAGGACGGTTTGTCAGAAATAGGGATGTAACTTCCACATTCAGGTCTTGCCATAATTTTGGAAGCTTTGTGTTATGAGAGGCTGGAACTTTTTTTCCCTGGAGCATAGGAGGCTGAGGGGTGACCTTATACAGGATTGTAAAGAGAGAGATTTCCATGACTGGGGACAAATACACAGGAGGCAGACAGGATACAGGTACATTGTGGACTTTCTTTTAACCAACAACCGATTAATGCAGGGAGAGGGCTGAAGGATCTTCCCCGAATCTGGCTTCGATGTGAAAACACAATCGTTTCCTTAATCTTCAGTTCAGATCAGAAGAGAGATCAATGACACACTCTGATTTTACAATAAAAAGTAGTATTTTTATATATTTTGTGTTACAATGATCATACACAACGTGGTTACTATACCGTCCCCTTCCATTCTGTGGGGCCATTCTTGTAAAACACCTGATTATTGATGACATTCCTATGGACAACCCGAGCGTTCTTAGCTTTTTCCAGATGTTTAACAATTATTGTAACCTCTAGGCCTTGGGATCTCTCTATGCTGCATTCCAAAGTTACTGGCTGTCCTCTTTTGGCCATGCTTATCTCTAAGGACTGCTTGAATTCTATTGACAATTGTACTGGCTATCTCATCAAATTCCATTACCCCTTTCTATATCAAAAGTTGATTCTGCTATTAAAACATGTAATATTAATAATAATATTAATTTTTATAATTATTCCTATTGTTAACTTCTTTTAGCTAATCAGACAAGATATGCCAGGCATCTCTTTAATATTTTATAATTATGTTGAAATCCATCTCTGTGATTATTTAAAGAATCTTTGATTTGAATTTATTAAAATTGTAAATAGTTTCAAATGGACAGCTAATTTTTGCAAGGTAACTTTAGCTGCTATTTTTATGGCTGAACCCATTCTTCATGAGATGAGAATTAATTATTTACTGTAGTGATTTTTCAAAGTTTTTGAATTACAATTTCATTTTGTTACAAATCTTCCAAATGTTTTCTAAATCTTCTTTATCACTGTCTTTACATTCTTTGGAATCTTGCCATTCAGATAATGCTTTCTTTTTCCTTGGAACAATTCCCTTCTCAAAGGCATCATTGTTTTTTTTTGATGAGGTAAGCTTTTCAAATTTTGACCATTTTTTGACTCTTAAAAATAGACAGTTCAATCAGGCTTTTCTTTACATTCCAGCCATTTTGTGTCTGTTAAAAATAGGTAGGTCCAACAGATCTCCCCTTTGGCCCTCGGTCAGATTATGGCCGTAGGGACATTATTAATGAAGAGTCCACAACAAATTCCCGAAAAAAATTATTAGCCTATATGTAGTCTTACGACAGAGTCTCATCTACAATCCTCTTCTCGTCATTTGTTCCATTAGTATTCTGCTCCTCCAGTAAAATGTATCAGGACCATCTTCTTTGTCTGTGGCCCTTCTGCAGTGATCTTCTTCATTATTGTGGCTGTCATACACTTAAAAAAGCCAGATATAAAATAACACAGACATACTATGACAATGAAAATTATTATTCCCTGGACAATGGACGTTCCCAGGAATCCCAGCCATCCCATTACCCATCTCCATAGGGTTAAAGATGGGGGTTGTTTGAGTTTGACTATTTTATTATGAATGTGATCAGACAAATCAGTAATTTCATCAGAATTGTCTGGGATGTTCGTGCAACACTCTTTGCCAATGAGTGGCCATGTACCTCCTTTTTCTGCTAGTCGCCAATCAAGTGTCATCCTATGCTGTGGTTCAGATGACAACCATCTCAGCATTGATCTTAACAAGGGCCTGAGAGGTATCATTTGCTACCTGTTCCAGGATAGCTGCCATCAGAACGCCAGATGTAATTAAAGGTTCTGGCTGATGTGAGGTCAGTAAAATTAAATTTAGACATAGGCAAAGTGCTATTAAAGTACTGAGTGCAGCTACTCTGACCTGTAGACCAGTCCCTTTTCTTGGAACTAACAAAATAAATGGAGGAAACTGGTGTTTCTACCTTTTATGTGTTAGTAATAGTAACAAGTGGTGATATATGAGAGATATCAAATTGGGGTTGGTACCAACCTTTAAAAGCGGAAGAGCTGTACCCTGCTGATTCCCACTTATCTCGGGTATTACTCATGTCCACCCAATATACCCATTCTTTATAGAAGGTTTACTGGCCATGCGAACGCCAGTCTTCATTCTGCCGCTTCAGATACGTTAAAAGGAATAGGCCTCAGAGGGATACCACTTTTTGAATGTCTTGTCCATGTGTCTGTCAGCCTCCAATGGGATCAAAATTGAGAGGAGCCCATCAAGGATTCTGCAATATACTTAATTACAGTGCTGCCCAACTGCATAACATGTTTACACGCAACTTAATCTATTCTGTCCAGGCCGCTATCCTGGATTTGAGGTTTCTGTTCCTGTTGTTTGTAGGTCCTATTCATCGAGGGCCCTTTAAAACCTGCATGAGGGAGAGAGAGAGAAAGAGAGAGGGAGATATAGATAGAAAGAGAGAGAATACCAGACTAGCAGGCTGGACTGTGATACTATTAACTCCTATATATCTTCAGCTGAGTAGGATGTCTCTGTCTACCAACTCCATTTTCATTAACAAGTGCACTCCTGTTATCTGTTAATATTACCTCATCAGGTCCATCCCATCAGGGGAACAAGGCGGTCTTGTTTGGGGTTATTTTCACCAGGAATTTTGACCCTGGGGCTGGCATTTCTGTTTGTCCTGGGCCTCCCTCAGACTCCCAGTCCTTGACAAGCTGCTGGTCTCATGCCAGTCTGTGAAGTCTGTGTAGACGCTTACAGAGGGATTTCATGTAATCCCAGACTTGTCCCTTGCTATTAGTCAGCTCTGCTCCCCCCACCCTGTGATTAGGCCCTGGGGGAGTGTTATAGCTCGCCCGGTCATAAGCTGAAATGGTGTTAGTCTAGTGGCCCTCATTGCCCTCTGGACCATCAGAATAGTTAGTAGGGAAAGGGTCTATTTAACTCCTTCTCCTATCATTCTCTTGGTCAGGGCATTTTTCAGTGTCCTATTCATTCTTTTTACCATACTTGAGCTGTGTGGGTGGTAGGGGATATGGTACTTCTACCCAACTGGTAAACTGGTCGACCATGACCAGACACAATTTCTTATTCTGACTTTGTGGGAGTGGACCATAAAGTCCATTTGGATGTGTTCCCATGGCAGGGCTGATGGCTCATTTTAATCTTAATTCCCTGTCCTGGTTCTGTTCTGTGCGCATGCAGTGCATCTCCGGCAAAATCTTGCCATGCCTCTTTCCCATTCCTTTCCACCACCAGCAATTAGATATGAGCCGAATCATTATATCCCTTCCTACGTGTGCTAATCCGTGGTAAATAGGGACTGTTAGCAGAACATGGGGGCTACTACATCACCTTCCTTTCTCCAAATGTCATCTGTTCCTAATGCTGCCCTGTCTTTAATCCATCCTGCTTTTAATTCTGAGCTACCTGCTGCTTGTAAACTTAAAATGTTCTATTCATCACTTTTAGCTTCTCGCTCTCTCGCAGCTGCTGTAAGGGCCTGGCTAATTCACTATAATTTTCTACAAGATTCCTGCAGCAATTAAATAGTCCTAAAACTTAATATACCCTCTTTAACAGTAACTTTTTTATCCCATCTCCAATATTGCAATTTTCCTTTCCATTGGAATGCTACGGCTGCCTTGTGTTACTATCCGTTGCCATTGGCAACTGGCTGGAGATTAATCTGTGACTGTTTAAGTCCTTGTCACTGCATATCTTCACGTCGGACCCAACAATTCTCACATTTCTTATGAGGACAGTTCTTGAGGAAGTGCCCATCATTATTACACACAAAACACACTCCCCTTTTCTAGTGACCCACCGGAACCCTGTCGGTATGTGTTCTGAGGGAGAGTCACCGGACCCGAAACATTACCTCTGATTTTATTTCTTCACAGATGCTGCCAGACCTGCTGAGCTTTTCCAGCAACTTCTGTTTTTGTTCCTGATTGACAGCATCCACAGTTCTTTCGGTTTTTATTTAGGGGTTAATTAGTAGTCTACTACGGTAAAGGGGGAGAAGGGTATGTAATTATGTCATCTGTCGCTCCTCCTCCTGCAAAATAAATATTATACTTTAGGAAAAAGTCCATCTCCTTTGTTAATTTTACCTTTTCTAATTCCTCTATCAACTTTCTCAGATGTTAGAGCATACCATCAGAATTTTGTTCTAGGAGAATTGCATTTCCAAGATTCCAAATTTCCTATTTTGTTTCTCATTCTCTCACACCAAAGTACCTTTACAATGAGCAAATCTTATCATCTGGAATTAAAGATTCACTCATGTGTTAGAACAGTATTTAGAAGTCCACTCTGGCCAGAAAGTGAAATTTTAAACATGGTAATTTCTGGAATTAAAATTTTGCCCAAATCTAAAAACAGCAGGGAGCCAATTCTAAAAGGTAAGCTTTTACCAAGCTTTATGAACCAACCTTTTAAATCAACATTTTGCCACAGACTTTTGCTGTGCACAACCACTGATAGTTTCTTAATGGGATGTTACACTAACTATACACGTTTGCTACTGACTCACACATGGCACATATCACACTTTTAGATCACCAAACATTCCCAAAATGCCAACTAACTTTAAGGCATCCCCAGATTTTCGAGCTCCAGGGAACGAAAAACACAAATTGCAAAGGATGACATTTAGCAGACAACAAAGGTGCATTTAAACCAGATCACAAAGAGTTAACCCCTCTACAAGGCTCAATGAACTAGTATAGTACAGAAATTAAGTCTTTCTCTCTCTCTTATGAACACTGCAGCTGTTTCAGCTTGTTTTTGTGCCTTTTAAAACACTGTCTGCAGAATAGACTGGTCTGGACCCCATTGTTTTTATTTTAAAATACACGCGTGCTTCCAAGCTGGAGACTCCAATCTTCCTTTACCTTCTACTGGAGACACCAATCTCCCTTTATTTCGTGCTCTCCCCCGCCCGAGGCTCATAGCCTTCTATTTGTGCTCGGCGCCCCTACCTGTAATTCTCCTTCATCCTGCTTGCGCCAATTAAAAGAAAAGTCTTTTTTTGCCCTGACTGATAGAAGCTTCTTACACACCGAGTGCCACACCACCTAGAAGGGTGGTAAATAAAATGTACTCACCCGAATCACGGCCCAAGGTCTGCTGGCTTCAAGCAGAGGCTCCTGGCTGGCTCACCCAATCTGCAAGAGCAAGATTCCCCCAACCGGGGACAAATGCACAGGAGGCAGACAGGATACAGGCACGTAGTGGACTTTTATTCAAGCAACGACCAGTTAATGTGGGGAGGGGGCCAAAGGATCTAGCCTCAATGTGAAAACACAATCATTTCCTTAATCTTCAGCTCCGATTGGAAGAGAGAGCAATGACACACTCTGATTTTACAGTAAAAAGCAGTATTTTTATACATTTTGTGTTACACAACTTGGTTACTATACCGTCCCCTTCCATTCTGTGGGACCAATCCTGTAAAACACCTGATCATTGATGGACATTCCTATGGACAACCCCAGGGTTCTTAGTTTTTTCCATGATGTTTACCAATTATTGTAACCTCTAGGCCTTGGGATCTCACTATGCTGCATTCCAAAGTTACTGGCTGTCCTCTTTTGGTCATACTTATCTGTAAGGACTGCTTGAATTCTATTGTCCATTGCACTGGCTATCTCTTATCAAATTCCATTACCACTTTCTATATGAAAAGTTGGTTCAGTTATAAAAACTTGTAATAGTAATAATAATTATAATTTTAATAATTATTCCTGTTGTTAACCTTTTTCAGCTAATCAGACAAGGTATGCCAGGCATCTCTTTAATGTTTTATAATTACATTGAAATCTATCTCTTTAATCTTTAACTAGAATTTATTAATATTGTAAAAGAGGCAGCTAATTTCTGCAAGATAACTTTAGCTGCTGTTTTTATGGCTGAACACATCTTTAATGAGACGAGAATTAATTACTTATTGTGGTGATTTTTCAAAGTTTTCGACATACAATTTCACTTTGTTACAAATCTTCCAAATGTTTTCTAAATCTTCTTTATCACTGTCTTTGCATTCTTTGGAATCTTGCCATTCAGATAATGCTTTCTTTGCCTTGGAATAATTGCCTTCTCACAGGCACCATTATTACTTTTTTTTTGTTGAGGTAAGCTTTTTAAATTTAGGCCATTTTGTGTCTCTTAAAAGTGAGCAGTTCAATCAGGCTTTTCTTTACATTCCAGCCATTTTGTGTCTCTAAGAAATAGACGGCTCCAACAAGGTTCATAAAATCTTGAAGGGGGCATAGATAAGGTGAATAGCCAAGATCTTTACCCCAACTGGAGAGGGTTGGTTTAAAGTGAGAGGGGAAAGATTTAAAAGGGACCTGTGGGGCAATGTTTTCACACAGAGCGTGGTGCATGTATGGAATGAACTGGCAGAGAAAGTGGTAGAGGCAGGTACAATTACAACATTTGAAAAGCATTTTGACGGATACATGGGGATAGGAAAGGTTCAGAGG
>NW_025967990.1:0-25000 GCF_021869965.1 Rhincodon typus
TACACACACACTCACACACACAGACACACACACACATACGCACACACCCACACACACAGACACACATACACACGTGAATCTATGGGGTGAATTTGTATTTGCAGATGCATTCTATTTTGTTCAAAAAGCACACAATTTATAGACAGTCAGTCAATGTGGTGTTTTATAAATTCCTACTTTAGAAATAAAACCAGTCTGATTCCAAACCAAAACACAAACAAATCCTAAACAAGGCCTCACACCTAACTTGCATTGTTTGACCTAAAATGTCACCTCTGTTTTATACTGATAAAACCTTTTGTTCTCTCAGGATAAGGACTTGAAAGGAATTTAGGGATTTACATCTATGTATTAATCAATTAAAACCCTCCAATTGATTAAAGATTTATCAGCATCTTAGGTTTGTCTAATACATCCTCTTCAGGGGTGTGACCTTTTATCTTTTACTTATAAATTCTGTGTCTGATACTACCTCTCTCACTAACACCTGAAGAAGGAGTGAGGCTATGAAAGCTTGTGTTTTCAAAGAGACCTGTTGGACTATAATCTGGTGTTGTGTGATTTCTAACATTCTCTGCAATACAACACTGTATCCTGAACTCTATCTGCTATCCCGATGCACTTTGTACAGTACAATGCACCTGTACAGCATGCAAAACAACACTTCACTGTATCTCGGTACATGTGAATAACAATCATCAATTAATCAGTGGTTCGAATCATGAATGGTATTTGGTAATTGCGTATGGGTGGGAGGGCATTGAGGGATGGGTAGTGGGTGAGGGTTAGAGGGCCTCACGTTTAACTCCAGAGCAATGCTGATGTCCCAGCAAATAAAGGTGAGTCTTTTAAACTGGATACTTTGGCATCAGTCCACTTCAACCTGCTTCCTTGAACCTGCTTCCGCAGTCAGTGGCCCCAAGCTCAGCTCATTCCCAATTTCCTTCCTCAAAACCAGCATTTCCCACCGCTCCCAACTAGTAAATCCATGATGTCGCTTTTCCAAAATGTAGTGTACAAGGCTGACCCCGGGAAGAGGACAATCACAGACTCCAAGCTGTTTTGCAGTTCAGAGTCAACCACATTGCTGTGGGCCTGGAGTCACATGTAAGCCAGACCAGGCGAGGATGGCAGTTTCCTTCCCTAAAGAACATTAATAAACCAGATGGATTTTTTTTCCTGACAACCGACAATAGATTCATGGTTATCCTTAGACTCTTAATTCCAGACATTTATTGAATTCAAATTCCACCATCTACCATGGCAGGATTCGAACCTGGGTCCCCAGAACATTATCTTGGTCTCTGGATTAACAGTGGTATTAACACAATACCACTAGGCCATTGTCTCCTCATTGATTGAAAATGAAAAGAAATATAGTGGTAAAATATTCCACAATTTAAAATCACCCATTAATATACTGAGCACTTTCATTACAACAAACGAAGTAGACATCTTTTATTAAATTACAACTGAACTTTGTGACTAACCAAGTCCTTTGACCTTACATTAACGGATCAAACAATCTAACAGTGTTAGTCCTGCATGCAAGGGAAACAGAAGCAACAAGTTAATGATTAGAAATCTAATCATTCGTAGTGCCTGTTTTTCTCAAGATACCTTCTTCCAGTCACCAGTGTTGCTAATGTGAACACTCGGGCTTTTAGCTTGATTGTGCTTGAGAGTCATTTGCTGCATTCTTTAAAAAAAAGCCTTTATCATAATGCGGATAGAATGGTCTATGATACAAGGTCAGCTCCTGTTTATAAACTCGTGTGCTGTTTGCAATCAGGCTGCTGCTCTAATTAGATTCAAGGATACGCTAAAAGCACGAAATACTTGTTGCACACATTGTGTTAACCTTAAGACACTCAACCATACAGCACTTAATTACTGATGCCAGGCAAGGAGGAAATTTCCAACTTGAAATGACTTTTTACAGTGTACATGAATGGAAAGTGCTCAAAGGACACAGACTCAGTAGCTGGAGTTTATAAAAGGAAAACAAAAACATTGTCATAGCAGCCCTCCTACTTTCAGCTCTAATCTGTTCTATCTTCCCCAGGCCACACCCCATCTCTGTGTCCGTGCTTGTTTAAAACCTGCTACAACCTGAACTTTCTCAGTTAACCTGATAAATGAACTCTGATTCTCTCGCCACAGAACAGAGCAGTCCACAGGGATTTTAGATGTAGGAGCAGATGTAGGCCATTCAGCCCATTGGGCCAGCCCTGCAGTTTAATGGGGTAGCAGCTGCTCGGATAAGTCTCAACTCCACTTTCCTGCCTTTTCCCCATAACCTTTGATCCTGTTACTAGTTAAAAATCTATCTCAGCCTTGAAAATACTTGATGTGGAGGTGCCGGTGTCAGACTGAGGTGGACAAAGTCAGAAGTCACACAACACCAGATTGTAGCACAACAGATTTATTTAAAAATCACAAGTTTTCAGAGCGCAGCTTGTTTGTCAGGGGCAGCACTCAGAAAGCCTGTGATTTTAAATAAACCTGTTGGACTTTAACCTGGCACCGTGTGACTTCTGACTTTGAAAATACATGGCGACCCAGCCTCGACAGCCCTTTGTGGTATAGAATTATGCAGGTTCACGCCCTTCTGAGAGGGGAAATTCCTCCAAAACTCTGTCCTAACTGGGTGACCCCTGTCTTAGAGTCCTCTGCAAGGGGGAATCTACCTCTCTGCATCTACCCTGGCAACTCTGTAAGAATCTTACTTGATTCAACAAGGTCTCCTCTCATTGTTTTAAACTTTGGTGACTATGAGTCCACCCTATGAAACCTCTCCTCATGATAAAATCCCTCTGTACACAGGATCAACCCACTGAACCTTCTCTGGACTACCTCCAATGCCAATATCGCTTTCCTTCAATGAGGGACCCAAAACTGTTCACTGTATTCCAGCTGTGGTCTGACTAGTGCCATGTGAAGTGTTAGCAAGATCTCCTTATTTTTATGCTCCATTCCCTTTGAAATAAAGGCCAACATTCCATTTATTTTCCCTGGTGCCTTCTGAAGTTGAATGCTAGCTTTTTGCAATTCATGCTCGAGGGTACTCAAATCCCTTTAAGCAGCAGCTAATTTTTCCAATTAAATAATATTCAACTCCTCTATTCTTCCTGCCAAAGTGCATAACCTCACCTTTTCCCACATTGTACCCCATCTGCCAAGTATTTACTTGCTCCCCTAGCCTGTCTTTATCACTCTTAAGAGCCTGTTTGTTATCTTCATCACTTACCTGCCCACCTATTGTTTTATCATTGAAAACTTGGCTACAACACAATCAGTTCCCCTCATCCAAGTCATTTCTATATGATGTAAATAACTGTGGCCTCAGTACTAGCCCCTGTGGCACTCCAATAGGTACAAGTTGCCATCCTGAAAGTGCCATCCTCATCACAAGCTTCCACCTTCCACTAGAATTCCAATCCTCTATCTTTGCTAATGTACTTCCCCTCAACAACATAAGCTCTTGTCTTATTAAATAACCAAAAATGTGGCACCTTATGAAACACTGTTTGGAAATCCAAATATATTGGTTACTACTCGTTCCACTTTATTGCACCTGCTTGTTACTTCTTTGGCACCACATCCACCACTTATGCCCCCTCCAGCACTGACACACTGTGGCAGCAGGGTGTACCATCTGTGAAATGAGCTGCAATATCAAATCAAGTCTCCTTCGCAGCACTTTTCACAAACACTACCATCGAGAATGGCAAGACATGTAGGCACAAGGGAATACCACCAACCTGCAACTTCCCCTCCAAGACATACACCACCCTGGGTTGCAAATGGATCATCATTTATTCATTGTCGCTGGATCAAAATCCTGGAACTCCTTTGCTCACAACAACGTAAGTGTATCTCGCCACATGGACTGCAGTGATCCAAGAAGGCAGCTCATCGCCACTTTCTCCAGGGCAATTAAAGGTGGGCGGCAAATGCTGAGACGGCCAGTGATGCCCACATCCTGTGATTGGCAAACAGAGGGCAATGTGGAAATGTGTGAACTTGTCCATTTTAGCAGAAAGAGTTAAAAAAATGAAGCATATTATCTAAATGGTGAGAGTTTGCAGAGATCTGGGATGCAGAGGGATCTGGGTGTTCAAGTGCATGAATTGCAGAAGATGAGCATACAGCTAAAGCAAGTAATCAGGAAAGCTCATGGAATGTTATGAATTATTGGGAGGGGAATTGAAAGCAAGAGAAGGGAGATTACATACACACACTGTCTCCCACACACCCACCCACCAACATACCCACCCACTCCTTCTCACACAGTCCTCCTTACATACTTTCTCTCTCTCTCACACACACACACATACTCTCCCTCACACACCCACTCACTTCTTCACACACATTCCATCTCACGCACCCACCCACCCACACACTCACTCTCACACACTTTCACTCTCTCTCACTCACACACACACACACACATTCCTTCACACACTGTCACCCTGTCACACACCGAACACCTCCCCACACACACACTCTCACACATACACTCTCCTTCTCTCCCACAAACTTTCCCTCTCTCGTGTTCCTCAGACCTCCTTGCCTTGCCTTCCTGACCTCAGTCCTTTGAGAGCTCAGTGCTTGTGAGCAGGAAAGTCACATTATCACCCATTGCACTCACCAACTCTCAGCTGTTCCCCTGATTCGCGCATAGCCATGTTCCTAACCTGCTGAGCAGCTTCTCTGCCCTCACAAATACCCTCCACGTGCACTGCCTAGCAGACTCACTGACCCTTCCAGCATCCAGGGCTCAGGCTAAATGAAGGTAGAGATGTTTGCACAGCTCTCTCAATTAGAGGCCTTTTCCCTGCTGCATTTTCGATCAGCAGCAAATGGGGTTAAAAAAGCGGTTTCTGATTGGAGAAGCATTTCCTTTCCGAATCTGCCCAGGGACCTACCTGTGTTTGGAACACTAGTTGCATGTTTAATAGGATGGTTAACAGATCACATTCTGATCAATCCATTGTGTTTCTGAATTCCGAATCCAGCTCCCAAATTTCACCTAGAATTTCATGTAATACTCCAAAAGCTTTCTAGACATCCAAATATTTAGGCCAGGCACCATCTCAGTCTTCCAGAAAATGTTGGCAGTACCTTGTTTGGTATCTTTCAGAGTACTTGTGTATATTTAAGACTACAATAGATAGATTCTTGATCAGTCGGGGAATCAAATGTTATGGGAAAAGGGCAAGAAAGTGGATGTGAGGAATGTAGGATTAGCCATGACTCTACTGAATGGTGGAGCAGGCTTGAGGGGCTGAATGGCCTACTCATGCTCCTATTTCTTATGGTCTTTCATGCAGTCAATGATCCAGCTTTGATCTTAGTCATTAATTCCATTATTCGATCATTGATTAATGCAAGAATGATCCTACCCAGGACTTGTTCTGTTACTCTACATGCCGTGAATCAGCTTGATTCTAGTTGAGCAATTCATTCCATATGATCTCATGGCATCTCAGTGTTTTCAGGTTTCATTCTTTATCTCATTTCACAGCAAGTTCTTGTGGCCCTACCTGAGCCTGAAGCTTCAAGTTTGGGCCTGTCTCTGGCCCTCTGATGGCCTTGGAAGGTTCATTCATAATGTGGCCATAACCTTCAACATGCCTGCTGCAGATGGCAAGAGGAATGAAACTCCTGTTTGATATGGAGTGTCTCCCTCTAGCTACAGTCCTCAGTGACAGGCCTGGTCACCCGTTTCAGGAAAGTCTGAATATTGAGACAGACATAAGCATGTATTATGTCTATCTCATGGGGAAGGTTCTAAGTCCTTATTTCATACCATTAGGTTTATAATGGTCAAGGCAAATAAAGACATCATTATTATTGTGTATAGCCTTCCATCATGGCAGGTGTTATTCTAGTGCCTCTTTTGAATAATTTGAAATAATCTTTTACAGTGTTATCTATTTTACTATATTTGATTTCTATCCTTTACAGTGACAAGTTAGAAAACTATTTGGCCTGTTTTCACAACTGTACTCCTTTCTAATTGCCTCTTAAGCTTCTTATTTTTTCCAGTGGCTCCCCTCTCTATCTTTTGACAAACATTTCCATTCACTTTACACTTGTGTCACGTTATATTTTTTTTCCTCATTTCCTTCACAGGGTATGAATCTCACCAGCTAAGCCATCATTTATTGCCCATCTCTATGTGCATTTGAGAAAGCAGTAGTGGTGAGCTGTATCATTGAAACATTGACGCCTGAGATTATTGTGTCCACTAAGCTGTTGGAAAGGGATTGTTTGGATTTGAAGTTAGCAATGAATCATTGAATTTGTATAGTGTTGAAGTAGGCCATTTGGTCCATTGAGTCCACACCTACCCTCTGAACAGCATCCCATCCAGACCCACCCCCTACCCTATCTCTGTAACCTTACATTTCCCATGGCTAATCCACCTAACCTGCACATCCTTGAACACTATGGGTAATTTAGCATGGCCAATCCACCTGGCCTGCGCATCTTTGGGCTGTGGGAGGAAACAAGAGCACCCAGAGGAAACGCACGCAGACACGGGGAGAATGTGCAAACTCCACACAGACAGTCACCCGAGTTTGGGTTCGAACCCCGGTCCCTGGTGCTATGAGGCAGCAGTGCTAACCACTGAGCAAATGTGTGAGCAATAAATGACTGCTAAGCTGGTGAGATTCATATGCCATGAATGAATTGAGAAGAAGAAATATAACGTGATGTAAGTATGAAGCAAATCAAAACGTTTGTCAGAAGACAGAGAGAGGAGCCGCTGGGAAAAATCAGTGATATCTTAACCAATGACAATAGTGAGAGTCTTGAAACTTCGTTTGGGTCAAATCACCTGATACCCTCGTTTTTACAGGTGCTACACATTCCAGGTTTGAAAGTTGCTGTTGAAAGCGTTTTGGTGAGTTGTCACAGTACATCTTGTAGACAGTACCATTACTACCACTGTATACCAGTGATAAGGGAATGAATGTTTAACATAGTGGATCAAGTGTCAATTAAATGAGCTGTACACATGGACAGATTCTGTCACATTCCTGATCTGTGGTTTATAAAGCTTTGAGAGTCAGGAGGTGAGTTTCCCAATCTCATATCTGCTTTTGCAGCCTCAATATTTCATGTGGCTTGCTTGGTTAAGTTCTGGTAAGTGGTGAACCATCATGAATGTTTATGTTGAGGGATGCAGCACTTGAATCGGAAGGGAAGACGGTCAAGTTCTCTCTAGTTGAAGGTGGTCTTTGTTTGGCATGTTTGTTCACTTATCACTCATCATCCCCAACAGGAACATTATCCAATAATGCAGAATGTGGGCATTGACTGCTTCAGTATCTGAGAAGTTCTGAAACAAACTGGGTGCTGTGCAAGTATCAGTGAACATCGCAAATCTGATCGTCCAATGGAAGGAAGGTCATTGCTTAAACATCTGAACTCAAGGAAACATTTCTTCTATTAATTCACAATTTCCTTTTTACTTACATGTGATGTGGGCATCTCTGGCTTGGCCAGCATTTGTTGCCTATCCTGAGTTGCCCTTAAGGTGGTGGGTGGTGGTGAGCTCTCCTCTTGAACTACAGCAATCCATTTAATGTACATACACAAAATACCCTGAGGGAGGGAATTCCAGGATATTGACCCAGTGACAGTGAAGGAATGGCGATATATTTCCAAGTCAGGGCAGTGAGTAGTTTGGAAGGAAACTTGCAGGTGGTGGTGTTCCCATGTTTCTGCTGTCCTTGTATTCTAGATGGAACTGGACATGGGTTTGGAAGGTGCTGTCTATGGAGCCTTGGTGAGTTATTATAATGCATCATGTATATGGTACACGTTGCTGCTACTGAGTGACAGTGATAGAGTGAACACAGATGCAGTGTCAATCAAGTGGGCTGCTTTGTTGCATATGGTGTCAAAAGTCTTGAGCATTATTAGACCTGCATCCATCCAAGCAAGTGGGGAGCATTCCATCACACTCCTGACTTGTGCCTTGTAGATGGTGGGCAGGCTTTGGGGAGTCAGGAGGTAAGTTACTCACTGCGGAACCCCAAAGCTCTTATAGTGAATGTGACTCGTCCAGTTCAGTTTCTGGTCCATCATAACATCCAAGGTGTTGATGGTGAGGGATTCAGGAATTGTAGCCATTGAAATGTCACGGTGGTTAGATTCTTTCTTGTTAGAGATGGTTAATGCCTTGTATTGGTGTGGTGCAAATGTTACTTGCTAAGTGTCCGCTCAAAGCTGCGTATTATCCAGGTCTTGCTACATTTGGACATGGACTGCTTCAGTATCTGAGTCGTGAAAAGTACTGAATGTTGTGCAACTGTCAGTGAACATCCCCACTTCTGACCTTGTGATGGAGGGAAAGTTTTTGATGAAGCTGAAGATGGTTGGGCCTAGTACACTACCCTGAGGAACAGCTGCAGAAATGTCCTGGAGCGAAGATGACTGACCTTTAACAACCTTTAATTATCTTCCTTTGTTCCAGGTACAACTCCAGCCAGCAGAGATTCTCCCCACCCCCTCCCAGTTCCTACTGGCTATAGTTTTGCATGGGCTTCTTGATGTCAAAGGCAGTGTCACCTCCCTCTAGAGTTCAGCTGTTGATGCTAGTGCATAATTTACCAGCTTTCATTGCCTATGAGAAGATGGTGATGAGCCACCTTCTTGAATGCAAGAGCTTTGCTAGGCCATTTAAGGCAGAGCTTCGGAATGGATGGTAGCTGCTTCTTCCTCACAGGTTTATCTGCCGCTGGAATATTACATCAGTGTTGAGCTATGGATTGGGAAATTAGCAAAGAACTAAATAAAGGGCATCCATCAGTAAAATGAATTATATCCTGGCTGCTTGTTATAATTTTTAGCAAAACTAGTTTCTGAATTGTTAAAAAGATTTGATTAAATCAAAAGTAAATTTGCATTTGGATTACACATAAGCAATAAAGATCTGAAAGTTCCCAGGTTTAACCTGCAGCCTGTAATATATCAAGTGATCTTAGTTAGCTAGTGTTAAAATTGGTCTGTGTTTTCCTGGATGGGGAAGTAAAGGACATTTCTCCACCCCGCCATCCCTCCACTCTGGACTGCTATGGCAAGTCCTGTTGGAAAGCATTCATATGGACATTAGGAAACATACTCAAACGTGCCATCTTGTCCTCCATGTTCAAACAGTGGAAACATTTAACATAAGAGACAGTGGCAACACCATTAAGAACTTGGTTAGAGACTAAAAAAAAACTGCAGATGCTGGAATCCAAGGTAGACAAACAGGAAGCTGGAAGAACACAAAAGGCCAGGCAGCACCTGGAGGAAAGGAGCAGTCAATGCTTTGGGTATTGCCCTTCTTCAACTGGAGAAGGGTAATACCTGAATCATTGATTGCTCCTTTCCTCCAGATGCTGCCTGGCTTATTGTGTTCTTCCAGCTTCCTGTTTGTCTACCATTAAGAACTTGGCTGATTGACAGGAAACAGAGCAATGGTGAAAGTTTGAAGTTAACTGGATGAAGGTATATGGTGAGAGTGCTGTAGGAGGTGGTATTCATAGAATCACTACTGTGGAAACAGGCCATTTAGCCTATCGTCCACACCGACCATCCAAAGGGCATCCCACCCAGATCCACACGTCTATCCTATCCCTGTAAATCTGCATTTCCCATGGCTAATCCACCTAGCCTGCACATCCCTGGACACTATGGGCAATTTAGCCTGGCCAATCCAGCTAACCTGCACATCTTTGGATTGTGGGAAGAAACCCATGCAGACTTGGGGAGTATGTGCAAACTCCACACAGTCACCTGATGCTAGAATCAAACCCAGGGCCCTGGCGCTGTAAGGCAGCACTGCTAACCACCGAGTTGATTTCATAAATTTAAATCATTGTCCTAAATCAAATGTGCACAGCACAATTTTGAAATTTACAGATGACAAAACTTCAAGCTACTGTATACTATAAGGATATTACAGCCTTCAATACAAGACAGACAGGCTGGTGGAATGGACAATGGCAGATGAGGTTAAATACAGAGAAGTAAGAAGTGATACATTTTGGAAGGAAGGAGAGACAATATAAAAGGTAACAATTCTAAAGTGATTATAGGAATAGTGGGATGTACACAATTTGTTGAAGGTGGCAACCAAATGGTTAGTAAAGTATTTGAGTTTATGGGATTTATAAATAGAGCCATAGAGTACTAAAGCAAGGAACTTATGGTGAACCTAAATAAAATATTAGCTTGGCTTCAGGTAGAGCATTATATCTAAATTCACACTTTAGGATGTATATGAAGGTACTTGAAATGTGATTTATAAAAATACTTCTGGGCATGAGACTTCAGTTCACTGCATATATTAGCAAAGCTGGGACTGTTTTCTGTGGAGAGTCTAGGAGAAGTTTGGTAAATGTGTTCAAAATCATTAGGGGCCAGGCCAGAGAAGGTAAGGAGAAACTGCTCATTGACAGAAGGGTCAGAAAGTGCAATTTGAAATGTGGAGGCAGATTCAATTTTGCATTTCAAAAACAAAGAAAATATTTTCACAACCGCAGAGAAAAGGCAAGAAAGAGATAATTGCTGAGGAGCTGAGAGAAAGTTGGAACAGGCAATGGGCTGAATAGTCTCTGTGCAGCAACTGTTGATTCTACTATTCCTTGATTCAGTCCACTGGTAACCAATTCTCTGTTTAAAGGTGGAGGTGGGAACTGAAGTTGAGTGCAATTTGCCCCACTAACAATTCTTATTTGGGTCAGGTTTCAGTCTCTGGATATTAATGTGGAATTTCACTGAGAACTCCAGATGAGTGAAAAACTAGTGAAAATCTGAAAATGCCAGTGGTAGACACAGCAGACTCTTATAAAGTAATAAGATCGAATCAACTTACATAAAATGATGCTAATACAAAGTACACAAATGTAGCCCATTTTATTGGTAACTCAATGCATGTTTAACATATGTAGAAAATACTTCAATCAGAAGACAAGCTACTTTGGAAACCAAAGACAATAAAACAGTGAATTACAAGATAAACAGTTTCATCACAATGGACCCCTTTTCCCAGTTTAAAGTTAGTATTATGAACTTTTTTTAAATAACTATAATCTCTTTATCTTTTGTTAAATTTATTATTTTACAATAACCTCTACAGTTTAACTGCCAGACTACCATAGAAAAATCAATAATTTCTATGAGCTGCCTACACATTACATGTGATAATCACATAGCTATATCAAAAAGTAAGAAACTGCAGTTCATACAAGAACTAGAGTAGCAAATAACATTATACAAACCAGTCAAATAACCTATTATAGCAATATCAATGATACAAGCCAAGTATGCTACTAACAATTGTTGCATTCGCTACAATCATACTATTAAAAAAAACACTAAAGTCCACCCACATATGATTAGCATTAGTAAATGCAGACACATACAGCAAAATAATGAGAACATGCTCCAGCCAACAGTAAATAATGACACACCCATATGTAACCATATATAAGTCAACCCTATAAATATATACTGTTTATATAGATTTTAAAGAGACAGTGCTTTTACAGCCCTACACAGGTTATGTGAAACAAAAAACTCCTGGAAAATGGTGTTTGAATCAGTGCAGCAACCTTCAATTCCTGGAAATGCTCAGTCAAGCTTAAAACAAATTTGTTAGATTTTTTTTCAAATAAAGATAATCAACATTTGACTACATAATTAGCTTGAAGTTATCCATGATTAATGTTGGTTTAAATTCCAATCCCTCCATCCTCCTCTTCTAAAGAAGCAAGCAAGCTGCATTTGTATTCAAAGGTGGCTGTGACAAGGTTCATCAGGTGCTATTTAAATTCCATGTCAATTGTTTTAAATACAACCAGTGTGGGCCTCTGACTATCTCTTTAAATGTACATTTTAGATACTAAATGACTTACACAGGATACAGATGGTTTCCTTACAAAACATTGACAAAAAATTTGTTACAAAGTAGTACATAAAGGTGCGAGGACACTGGCAAAAGTTTACCTACAGGTCTATTCGACCTCATTTTATGGTCAAAACCAGTGTTATTCCTTGGGCAAATGTTTTCATAAATAAAACTAAATTTCCAAAATTTTGCATTTTGCTCCATCCCAAAGCAGGTTTAGCCACAAGAATCCAGAACTGGGCAGAAATCTAATATGGTGAGACTCTCCATTGGCAACATCTGATAATTAGTGACAGCAGAAACTCAACCCTTCATTGGTACTTTGCTGTGCTGTTAACTGGGGCTACTCCTTTGGAAGTGGAGTATCCTACTTTGTGGACAGGATAAAAAAAACAACATACATCTCAATCTACAGCAAGTGCATTTCCCATTGACAGGGCATGAATCATTTATTGACAGCAAAGATTTAAAAGGTGCTTAGCTGTAGCTTTTAAAACATGTTTTTCTTTAAGCTCACGTGTACGAATGTTGGTTTTAAAAAATAAATGTCCCATTTTACAAGGTCAAATGCTCTTCACTGAACCAACAAGATAGATGTAATACAACAAGACTACGAAATGCTACATCATGACAGCACTTTGCAGAGTCTTGGGAGAGGTAAAGGGGAACATCTGGCTCAGTAGAAATCCAATACAAAGTCCCAGAATGTCAATATATATTTAGTTTCCCTGGATTCGAGATGGTACGGCATCTAAAGGGAGCGTGAAGGAGTAGATGGGTTAGAGGAGTTAGTAGCTTTCAGCAACTGGTCAAACTAGATTTTTCATGAAGTAAAAATACTTGACAGTAGTGAAATTTTAAGTAAGAGTCACCAGATTTTTGAGCACCACTTTACCTCACTATGACTGTATCAGTGAACAGCATTAACCAACTCAATGTATTATAAGTCTGCTGTACAGATTTTGCTGGCCTATGGAGCTCTCTCCACTCAGCTGGAGTTGTGAACCTGCATGCCACGAACCAAATACAAAACAGGATTCACACATATATTGTGCTCAGCTTAGAGAGAACGATATTCTTTCTGAAACTAATAGGTTCATCCTCACACCTTAGTTTGCATTATACAAACCCAGCTTGTGCGGACTGGAAAGTACAGGCCTCAACGTTCTTGACATCTAAAAGTTCCGTAAGGTGGAGCACTCTAAAAATGCTGTACAAATATTTACCTGGTTATAGAAGCACTGGCGGAATGTTTGTTTCTTGTTAGAAATTTAATTTTTTTCAAAAAAACATCTGAACCAGCAGGCTAGTGTATTTCTGTAAACCCTCACATTTCTACCAGTTTATCATTTTATAATGCTGGTATTGCGCGAGATAAATTCTAATGTAGATCTGTGCTCTCCAAACATATACATAGGAATAATGCCTTTCCTACAGAAACACCCACAAAACACCATCTCCCGGTCAACCTTGAAACAAGACAGGTTTTACAACACCAGAGGTATTTGACAAAGACATTTTCTAAAAGCCATTTCTCTGGGAGATTGCCAGGTGCACATCAACTCCCTGCAACCTTATGAAATCAGGGCATGAAATAAGAGTTAAGTAAGGAAACAAAAAGAAAAAATGGCTTTCATAAACACTTTCAACACCAAGTAAGGGAAGTAGTGTAAGTAATACTTTCCTTTCAAATTCAGAGTGGAGCAGAGCAGCTGTTTGCAAACAAGAATGTTAGCTTGTTGGATTGAATAGCAGATTTTGTTTTTTAAAGTTGTAATTTAAGATTAGCAAATACTTTGCATATCTGTTAAGCAATACCACTTATTCCATGCCCTATAAATGAGGCAGAATAAATAGGCTTTTCTTTGGTGTGATGAACATGTGCTTTACAGGCAATTTGCCTGCATGAAGCCAAAATCTGGGTAGTCGCCTTTCAAAGGGTTTACTCAGACAGCATCCTACTGCCACAAGGAATATTAGCATCCATACACTATTGAAAAATAAATTTTAAAAAATTACACATCGAGAAGAACCACAACCACCTAAAGCTAATTGCACATAATTTTCCTCATCTGAAAATCCATTAAACAAACCAAAACACTGCACTATCCTCACGTAAGTACAATACGCTCAGCCATACCATTGTAACTTAATAATAAGGTAAAAATCAAAAGGAACTGAAGTTCAGAAGACAGTACATGGATACATGCATTTTCACATTCTAAGTAGCTTGCTGCATTAAAAGGAGCATAGTTATATGTGCCAAATGAAAATAAAAATTTAAAACTTCAAAACAGAAACAAGAATACTGTTTCAAATTCCATCTCCCTTTCTTAAACTAAAACAAACTTCAATTAAAATACTCAACTGATTTTTTTTAAAAAGACAAACTTAAACGTTTTAAAGTCTGTTTCAACAGCACGATACGCTTTCCTGTGCTACCCTCCCATCACTTTGTTTTGTATTCCCGAGAGGCCTTCTATGCACACACAAGTCCAAATGATCTAACTGTAACAAGTTGGGATTCTCTAAAGCACAGTGTAAAAGTTTTAATTTAATGTACTATGTAAAAATCTGTTAAGGCACTAACTAGGGGAAAGAACTCATCAAATAAGCCCCCACAACATTCACACCTGTGCAAAAACTGAGTCAAAGAATTACTCCCATCCAGAACACACGGATGATGCCTGTTCTGCAACCACTTTTTTTCAAACACAATTACTTCTTCATCAGTGCTATAACATTTAATAAAGTTCCAAAAATGTATCCAAAGACACTGCATGTACATTCCAACACGTTCCAACTTAATTTCTTTTAAATTGACAGGTTAAAAAAAATCCCTCTGGGGTGATCAGGAACTAAATTTTGAGTTACAAAAAATACAGAATTCAAGTATCATAATTTACATTTTTGATCAGACTGTTGTAGCTAGTTCTGTTGAAACTGTAAGAGTCACACGTCTGCTTCAGCAGCTCTGATGCTAAAGCTGTATTAGTTGCTGGAACTAATTGAACTAGTCCTATACATAAATAGGATATTATGGCAGTAATGTCATGGCAAATTACACAAGCATAACTGACATAACTCAATGCCACAGGCACTAGTGATTGAAAGTCTATACAGTGATGGTGTGTAACACACCTTCAAATCTGCATGACACACTAAAGATACCAACAAGTTAGGCAGGGGAGGGATCAAAATGGCTCTGGAACATGATGTAGAATAGGATTTAAACACAGTTTTAGGGTGTGTGCATGCATTTAGTTATTTTATATTACAAATCAGCACTATTGATGCCCAAATGAAATCTACACAGCGCACAAAAGGTTCTAGCGGTGATGTAGGTGCCAGAATACACCTTAAATCCCTGGGCTCTGTGTAATGGCATAGTATGTGCTACACAATTAAAATACACACCTGTCCTCCACAGGTTTAAAGTAAGGATGACTTGGAATAGTTTACTCAATATTTAATAATACAGCAGTGACCATATTTATTCACCACTTCTCCAGCTTCCAATTCATTTTAGTAAGCTTTTCATCCTCAACAATTCTTGATCAACTACGAAGAACATACAGGCAAGTGAAATTTACATAAGCAACTGCTTAAATTTATGCTCACTGAAAAGTGACTAAATGGTTCTTAAACCTGTAGCTTTAAATAAAGCTCACTAATCCTGTATGGACGACAGCACCAGATGATTGAAATGTTCAACTGAATCACTTCTCAGAAGAGCAAGTAGATGTTTTCATTTCTTATTTTCGTGCTTAATTACATGTACTGTCCAGAAACCAATACTTTAAGAAATCCAGATTAATACAAAATTAATGTTGCAACTAAACTCTAAAAATGTGACATTTCAAACTATTTTACATACTATTCAAAAGTAATTTTTCTTTAATTTTGAAGCCCTCTCACAAATGTTCCAAAATACAATAAAACAGTGATATGCTTGAAGATTAATGAGTTATGCAAGTCAGAATTTGTTTAGGCTTCAACTTTTCAATCTAAATGATGCATCCATTACTTGCCATTTTATTATGTAATAGGCCTAGAAAAAATGCATTATTTAAATTTCCTAAGCAATAGTATTAACACTTTGAGCAGCATAAACCTATTTCAAGTAGCAGATTCATCAGTGTGTTCAGGCAAAGAGCTGGCAAAAGTAAAGCAACAGTACATTTAAAAACAAACAACATTTCTGTTGGTTCTGAAAATTATTTCCAAATCATTGTAAAATATTTAAAATGTGGTCTATTTCCAATATCCTTTTTTTCTTTAAAAAAGGGTTAAAAACCAAGTCTCCTCACTGCTGGATGCTCTGCAGACTTGTGACCCAGTTCAGAAGCAAAACATGACACCACAGAAGAGTCCTGTCTAATGGAATGAAGTGTACTCCTCCTTCATACAAAACTGGATTTGTCTAGATCTCGTACAGTAGCACAGCACATTTGCAAATAAGAAAGCTACAGATAAGAATACTGATTTATTTTAGTGGGACTGAGTGGATAGCCAGCATAAAGAGTAGGTGCCCTGGAAGCATTAATGTATGACTGGGTAGCAAATGGATGCTGGTATTGACTGGGAGCAACGCTGGCAGATGGCAGAAGATTTGGGCCCATGCTGACTGGCACCTGTTGGAGGAGACTGGTTGGATGAGCCGTGTACGTGGCTTGTTGCATGGCATGTCTCGATGAGCTTTGTTGGTTCAGAAGATGGGCCATGGAGCTGGAGGTTGCCAATGCAGCAGCAGTTGGTGTGTAGGTATACATGTGGGGTTGGCCTGAAAGGTGCGTAGGGGCTGATACAGCCGTCAGGTGAGGGTGAACCCCTGGATGAGTGGGACTATTATGCTGGAAAGAGTAAGGAGGTTGAGCAAGAGTTGGTGTCACATATGCCTGTTGCCTGCGGGGAGCAGGATTCACACTTCGCTCTTGAGAGACGGATTGCTGGGCCTAAAAGAAACAAAAAAGAGAAAATGATTTCTTAAAGATAAAATTTTGCTTTTTTTGCTCATAAAAGTGTACATAAAGTGGTTTTCTGAAAAAAATAATCAGACTCTCCAGATCCTTTTGGATGATGACTTCTTCAAAAAAAAAAGAAAAAGCACTAGTGGATACTGTGAAGAACCAACTAAACCTGGAAACTGAGTAACACAGACCATCGGTACAGAGGTTCTGAAAAACTATTATGAGCAAGCTTCAGTAAGGTCACGGCTAAGATGTTACGATCCTTTATTCCTCAAGCTGACTATTTGGCATTTTAGTGGCTGGAAAATTGCAGGCTGGCGAGCTGCAGAAAAGTTGCAGGCAGTGTTTCTGGTTCCTGCATTCTTAATATATATTCCTTAATAAATATAGGAAAAATGATATTAATCAGTGGATCTTTCAGGATAGTATGGGTTGTGGACTCCAAGACAGTGATGGCTGCCATGAAGCTTGGACGTGATGGCTGCTTGAATGCTAACAGCTGTGAGGCCATGTGTTTTTGTCTACTGCTGGCCTTTGCTGAATGGACAGGCTTTTGAAGCTTGAATGCCATTGCAAATTAAATCTCTTTTTGTGCTTTAAAAGCCTGCAGTTTAAACAATTCCTACCACAGCGAATTTCTTCTAAATGTCTGCTTAAGCTCAAGAACTAATCCCGTCACCCGACCAATGCCACCCCATGTCACCCAGGAGCTAAAACGCACTCCCAGCTTTCCCCAAAATCAGGGGTTCAAAAGGCAAAACAACTCTGACTGCTACTCCCAAGAATTGAGACACAACCCTGCCTCTCCATGCACAGGAGCTCAATTACATTTCAATCCCATTCAGCTCAGAAATTCAAACAACACCCCAGCAACCCCCTCCAACTCATGCGCAACTCATCACCTCACCTAGGGACTCAAATACATCCACTCCCACCCTGGAGCTAAAACTCATTTGTTCCTATCACAAGGCCAGAACTGCCTTCCGCCTCCACCCCCAGGCAGAAACCATTATAATGGTTTGGAAGTATGGAGCAACTGTTGGAAAATGGAATTAGAATAGTTAGGCGCTTGTTTTTGACTGGTTCAGACTCGACAGGCAAAAGGACCTTTTTCTATACTGTTGACCAAAAACTACAAATCAATGTCCTCTAGTTCAAGTTAGCAAATAGGAACTGCTTTTCTTTGTGTCTAGATTATATGAACTTGTCATGAATCTTGTACACCTGAATTAAATCTGCGCTCAATCTCCTTTGCTCTACCATCAGCTTCGTCAATCCAACTTTGTAGCTTTAGTTTCAATTTTGCCCTTTATCTTTTACTTATAAATGGTCTGCCATTACAGGTAGTTTGTGGTTGCTTTTCACAGCATATACTTGTCCTGGACCTTATTGATCATTGCTGATAAACGATAGAATAACAACGGAACTGATGTGAAACACCATTCTGGCTAAACTGCGCAGCAGCCTGAGAAACTTACTGTGCAGGCCGTATACAAGTTGGTTTATGCAAGTTGATGCACATGCAGCCAAAACAAAAATTTAAAAGGTGCACACACAGACAAATCGGCTATACACCACACAAAACGTTTAAGGGCACGTGGATTACATTTGTTTGCAATTTCCACACCAGTTAACCCTGGTTTCATTCTAATCCCCATAAAGTCAGTTTTATTATGGTCTTAAGTATTTCCCAACCTTTATCTTAAAAGTTATTTTTAAATTTTTTTGCTGTAAAACTGGTTTTCTCCCTAAATAAAACTGTGCATTGATCTTACAACTAAAGAGAAAAATTACATACCTGACTGAGGTTCAGAGGCTGCCGCTGACGGTACGTGGTTGGTGTTGTTGAGCTTGAAGTCTGACCACTCATAGGCATGCCCGTTTTCGCCTTATAAACATTCGAGAAAAAGCCTAAAGGGCATAAGAAATTCAAAGGTGAGTGCACAAGGCAAAACTTAAAAAAAACATGCTATATTTCAATCCTCTTCAAGGTGAGGAACAAAATTCAGGTGAGCCTAGAAGACAGAAAGGAAACAAACAAATGCCCAAAAGTATAATTAAATAAAACTAATGTAGATCTACAATAAATTAAATAAATAAATCCAAAGTAGCAAATTGGTCTTATTTTTGCAGGAATTGAGTTCCCAACGTAGGATTCATGGTTGCACAAAAGCTATTTCAAAATCCCACATTAATATGTCGGTATACAGGTGGAATTTAAATTCAATTATAAATCTGGAGTTGAAAGCTAATCTCAGTAAAGGTGGCCACTAAACTATTAACAATTGTTACAAAAAAAAATCCATATTGTTCACTAATGTCCTTTAGGGAAGGAAATCTGCTGACCTTAGTAGCTTGGTCTTCATATCACTGCAGATCCACAGTGATGTAGCTGATTCCACAGATGGGCAATACTGGCTGTGCCAGTGACATCCATTCCCACAAAGGGATAAGAATAGAATAATGTATCAGACAATCAAGTGAATACAACATCCACTTTAAATTATTTTTCCACCAAATAAATGTAGCTGAATCTTGTCATTGCTTCAAGACAAGTCCTTTCTGACCTTTTCCTGTTAATATTCTATGGTTCCTGAATTTCATGTGGGAAGGAAAATATTTTCCTTCCATTGGTAATTAATGTCTTTCATATGAGGGAAAGAGGGATTAAATCTCTCATAAATGTCCAATGCTGCTGCCAAATGGAATGAATGTACAATAGTACTCCATGTCAGTACATTAGTACGAGTGATGTTTAGATGCGTCTCAATAAACTTTTAAAACCAAACAAGTGTGGATGTTTGCATTTCAAAGGTTAAGAATGGTAACACTTCCAACTCAAAAATAGAGATGATTACTTCATCAGTACCAGCTGTTGAGGCCACAATTTAAAGTGAGAGAGACAAAAATAATTTCAAGGAGAGATGGTGAAAAGAAAGGAACCTCAATTTGTACATGTTTGAAACACTAATAAGAATATTGGAAAATTGATTTGATTTCAATGTCTCTCAATATCAGTTTGGTTGAGGAAGCTCAGATGACAAAACCAGTTATACATTTAAGTACTTGAATTTTTAATCATTGCAGAATAAATTCTGAAGCAAAGATAAAATGATCCAACTAAGACTTTCATTGCTGGAAACACTGTGGTACACAGTCATATTCCTACCTGACAAACTGTTGCTTTCTCCCATACTGTCACTGACTTGAGGCTTCAAAGGCTGTACAATGATTGTACGAGATCCGGAACTATGACTGGCATCCAAAGTCCTTTTAGAGGCTTCCTGTGTACTGCTTATAACTTGCGTTGCTCGAGGGCGTTCACATGGATAGGGACTGTTACTGTTTGAGGAGTCAGATTCTAAAGAATCAAGGACAGTGACGTAACTGATGACATTTGATCTCTGTTTCATGCTAGAGCTAAAAAAGAGGAAATAAAATATTTTCACTGGTGGTCAGGCCATCTCAAATGATTCCAAAAACTCAATTGTTGGATGTATGATAGTATAGTGACACTTAATATTTGTTTGACCTCCATTTGTCCCTTTCCAACTCTGGATCAATGTTCCTTATTGTGTCATCCAAATACTAATTACTTTGATGAGTCTTTCTGCACAAATAGAATATAGAAAATGTACAGATACAGAATGTTGTTGATCACTACAGTCCCAATTTCAAAACTGATCACTGCCAGATTATCCATGATAGCGGAGATTCCTCTTTTTGATGAACATCACTTGCATACTGCTGGGAAGTGTGTATGGAAGTCAGGCAAGGACAACACTGAGGTCAACAACACTGCTTCTTTCAAGATCAAAAGCTTGTTATACGATAAACAGGTTGTGAAGAACAGTTAATTGAGTATCATAAGATATGAGTCATTTATGGATTTAAAATTGCCAGAGTGTGGGAGAACAAAGGAAAGATACTGGACTAAAAAAGCTAAAACTACTGACAGCCTACGACTTGTGTGGAATGGAGTCATTTCTTGGGAGATCTGAATTTGTTGACTAAGATTCTAGGACTAAGTTTATCACTAATGTTGTGCATTTGCATCAAAATTTACAGAAAAACATTAAATAGTTTGATCCAAACCAGGAGGCACAGGTAAAATGATAATGCCAATTCAAAGGCAGATTTCAAAGTAAATGAGCCATGATCTGATGAGCGATAATGCAGATTTAAATGTACTTCTAGCGCCTCAAAGTCAAGCAAGCCTTGGCTACCTAGATTGCATTTGGAAGTGGTGTAGGTAGTATCTTCACCTCCTGTGATTATTTATGTATAATAATATACCTACCTTCCAACCTTTTGCTTCGTTTCTTCCTCTTCATCTGTGTCACTACGAATGGTGATAACACTAACAGCAGGACTGGGTGTATCAGGAATCACAATGGTCTGTCGCTGATGGTCAAGTGTTGTGTTGCAGTATGGGGAGGGTGCACTTGAAGGACTGTTTTGAACCACCATGTATGTTTGAGAGGGAGTGACATCCAACACAGGAACATTTCTGGTACAGAATTAAGTAACAGACAAGTTTGTTATGGAAAACTAGTGATTTGAGATGCATGGCTTAAAATCATCAGCTAAAAACTTTCACTCAAGCCCTATTCAAGAAGATATCAAAACAGTTAGAATTTTATATAATTTGGAAATTTGAAGAACCTGAGCTCACCATGCACAGACAAAAAATACAATTTCTACAATGCATGAAAGGTTCATGTATAAATCCATATATTCCTTCATAGATGGTTATTTTAACTAATTTTAGTGTTGGTATACATCACGTATGGTGCATGCAGTTATTTCAGGGGTTTTCCAACTGTTTTTGACAATATAACTGCAAAGGGATCACCTACAATAACTCACCATATATCTGCTGCACTTCTTGCAGATAATAGTGAATACTGTGGATCAGATGTTACTCAAGTCCAGAGAGTAGTTATCTGTAGTCTCAAATTGAGAGTAGCAAATTCCACTCCTTACAATTTTTAAAGAATATTTTTTGACAATTTCTTTCTTTTTCATCTCTTCGCCTTGATGACGGCGACTCCTGCAAGGTGCAGTTCCACAGGTGCTGTGCATCACCAGAATTGTGACTGAACAGGCATTCTTGTGCAAGACTATCAGGGCAAGTACTGGCATACTACCGAACCAAAGTGGCACCACAGTCAAGCTTAACAACTTGGGATTTGGGACACATCAGTTAGGAACAGAAGTAGGCCATTTAGTCCTCAAGTCGGATTCACCATTCAACAAGTTCATGGCTGACCTGTTTGTGTTTCAAATTCCACATATATGCCTTTGATTCTCTTGTCTAATAAGAATCTAGCATTCCCCATCTTAAAAATATTAGACCGAGTGGGGCATCAAAGGGCCCTAGCAAAACTGGAATCAATGGGTGTCAGGGGGCAAACTCTCCGGTGGTTGGAGTCACACCTGACACATAGAAGATGGTTGTGGTTGTTGGAGGTCAATCATCTCAGCACCAGGACATCTCTGCAGGCGTTTCTCAGGGTAGTGGTCTAGGCCCTACCATCTTCAGCTGCTTCATCAATGACCTTCCCTCCTTCATAAGGTCAGAAGTGGGGATGTTCACCGATGATTGCATAATGTTCAGCACCATTTGTGTCCCTTCAGATAGTGAAGCAGTCCATGTTCAAATGCCACAAGATCTGGACAATATCCAGACTTAGCCTGACAAGTGGCAAGTGACATTTGCCCCACACAAATGCCAGGCTATGACCATCACCAATAACAGACAATCTAACCACCACCCCTTGACATCAAATGGTGCTACCATCACTAAATCCTCCACTATCAACATCCTGGGGGTCATCATTGACCAGAAACTCAATTGGACTCATCACATGAACACTGTGGCTACAACAGCAGGCCAGAAACTATGAATACTGTGGCAAGTAACTCCCCTCCTGACTGCTCAAATTCTGTCCACCAGCTACAAGGCACAAGTCAGGAGTGTGATGGAATACTCCCCACTTGCCTGGATGAGTGCAGCCCCAATAACACTGAAGAAGCTTGACACCATCCAGGACAAAGCAGCCCGCTTGATTGGCACTACATCCACAAGCATCCGTTCCCTCCACCTCTGATGCTCAGTAGCAGCAGCGTCTACTATCTACAAGATGCACTACAGAAATTCACCAAAGGTCCTCACACAGCACCTTCCAAACCCACGACCACTTCCATCTAGAAGGACAAGGGCATCAGACTTATGGGAACACCACCACGTCCAAGCCACTCACCATCCTGACTTGGAAATATATCACCATGTCAAAATCCTGGAATTCCCTCCCTAATAGCATTGTGGGTCAACCTACAGCAAGAGGACTGCAACGGTTCAAGAAGGCAGCTCACCACCTCCTTCTCAAGGGCAACTAATGATGGAAAGGAAATGCTGGCCCAGCCAGCAGTGTCCATATCCCACAAATGAATTTGAAAAATTTCTTCTGCCTTCCGAGGCAGAGCTCCAAAAATTGCACTACTCCACTAAGAAACAAGTTCTCCTCAACTCTGACCCAAGAGAATGCCCTGTAATTTTTAAAACAGTGTCCCCGCCCCTCCCTAGTTCTGGACTCATTCACAGAAGGAAATCTCCTTTCCACATGCACCTTTGTTTTACATTAACAGTTGTGCAAGCTTTTAGTGTACCAACCAACTGCAAGATGGCACCTTTCACAAGTACAAGCAGTAAAACCTGTTTAATCTTTTGACTTCTCAATACAGTTTGGAAGTATATAAGAAGTTCTGACTTAAATATCTTTATGCCTTTGCGTTTTCCAAAGGATCAATTTTATCTTAAATCTTCGATTTCTGCTCAAGTCTAAGCAGAATTTCTTTAGATACAGCACAGAATTATTTTAATTCTTCAAGTTTAAGAGTTGCTATAAAGGTATTCCATTCATTTCCAATAATTACAACACGGTTTCTAACTTAAACAATAGTGCAAGGTAATTGTCAATTTCACTGAATCAAGATTTCTTCACTGCATTACTGAACAATTAACATTTCTTAGAAAAATTGTTAAGCAAAATGCTTTCCAAACCCTCCTGATTTCAGCAGTCAATATTCCGAAAGGAAAAATATTTTAATTCTCCCATAGAACGTTAGAAGGTTGAATGCACTCATGAAACAAGACATTACACGTCGTAAACCATTGCAAGGAACATTCCTGTTGCACACACCAAAAATGATTATTCAACCATAATTTTTCAATTTCTCTATACATTTATAGCATTTGTTTACTTTAAGTCATGTGATTTTGGAGAAGAATCACTGACTTCACAGTGACCTGTACAGCAAACATTTCTTCATGATTTTAAGATCAAATCAGTCACTTCAAATACTCTGTCATCCCACTATACTCTGGATTACTATTCGTCCCACTTTTGGGATTTAGGATTTCGATTGTTATCTAACTAGATGTAAGGAACATTCAGAACATAGTAATCTGTGTTGACAGGAAAATTTTGTTTGGTTATTGTTTAATCATTTGTCAATTAACAATGCTCAAGAAGCTCAACACCATTCAAACAAAGCAGCCTGCTTGATTGGCTCGAAATTCACCACTTTCAACATTCACTCCCTTTACCACTAACACAGCATACACCGTCTACAAGATGCACTGCAGCGATTCATCAAGGCTGCTCCAACAGCAATTTCTAAACTCGCAACCTCTACCATTTAGAAGGACAAGTGCAGCAGCTTCATGGGAGCACCCCCCACTGCACATTCCCCTCCAAACCACACACCGTCCTGACATGGAACTATATTATCATATCTTAAATGCCCACTGGTCAAAATCACAGAGCTCCCTATCTCTTAGGTAAAGTACTGAGAGTGTATTCATCCAACATGGGCCACAGTGAAGGTGTCGGACCACCTCTACCATCTGTTCAAGGGCAATTAGGGATGGGTATTAAGTATTGCCCCAGCCCATATTACGTAAATGGATTTTTAAAAATATACTGGCAAATTCTGAATGTTTAACTTCTTGAAGATATCACCCACGTGCTCAATTAACCTTGCCCCAAAATAATTAATGCTTGTTGTGACAGTTTCATAAGTGTATATGTCCCTGCATCTTCCTTGT
>NW_025967991.1:0-25000 GCF_021869965.1 Rhincodon typus
TCAGGAACTTCTTTATGGAATCAGTAGTGCTGCTCAAAAAGTCAAGATGGCAGTCACCAATACCTCTCAAGGGCAATTCATGATAACACAATATATGCTGGCCATACGAACATGTCTGTGTCTTACAAACAAAATAAATCTAAAGCTTATTACTGAACCATCCTGCAATCCTAACATCTTAATAATTTTTGAGATAAGAATTTAACTGACCATTTTGGAAAACTCAATTTGGCATAATTAAATTTATTTTTAAGGAACCACCTGCTTAACACTAGCTTATCCTGTGTGCTACACTCGCAGGAAATTTTGAAGTTATTGCAAAACTAATAAGACAAACATCGATTCTGATTTCAGCTTATAATAGCTAAAATCAGAATAATCACCAGCTAAAGACTTGGTTTTAAAAAGCTGCCAAAGAATTGAAGCAGTAATGTTCAAATTTATATATGACTAATTAAGTTTGTAAAAAAAAAAGGCTTGCACTGATGAAAACAATTATTCTGTTTACCCTTAAGAACTGTGATAATTTCAACCCACTGGTTCAGTGAATTGGATTGTAAACTTACCTGACATGTAAATGAACTATTTCTCTCTTACAAATTCAGCTGAACAATTATTTTATGGCTTGGATCTGCAGGTGTAGTTCTGTTCCATTCTACAGTACTTTGTTCAAGGGTAAGATGCCACTTACAGTTGAAATAACACAGTTTAAGGTTACATATGGCTCTGAAACCCTAAGGGATTCTGACCTGGAGTTAAAAAATAGTCAGCGATCAAAAGCTATTGCTACCAGAGCAAGCCAAAAGTCTGGTTAAATTTTCACAATCACATTCCACCAGCCAAGTTGCTAACCCAATCAGTGTTAAATTCTATTTTAATTTCAACTCTCCAAATGAAACTATTCAGACAGATTTCAAGTAAAAACAAAACTGTCCTGACTAAAGGCAACATTACTTTTGTAGCAACAGGCATAAAACCATGATGAAGTCTCACAGCGACTTTACTGCTGTTTTTATTGTCCAAACTGCACTGAACAAAAGGTGTTGGCATTACCTTACTGCCTCCCTACAAAGATTACATTTTGCATCTGTCCACGCTGATCAGCAAAGATAAAACAGAAAGCCACCTTTTAGCTTTCGCTAATTGAAAGATCAAACTTTCGCATCAGCTGAGCTCAACTGATAAAAGCTGACCCAGTTGGAGGATTCTGAGCAACGTAGCAGAGCAATCAGACAGTGTAATCACATTTCTCCTCTGGCATCGCTGCTCCTGCTGCATCATAAACATTTTTTAAAAGTACATTTTGAAACAACAGAAATAGTGCAGCATCAGAACAGATGGATCAATTTGCTCACCTTACTAGGTGTAGTTCTTGGTATTAACTTTAATTTTGCGAATATACAATAATTCATACCAGACTGCACAAGCTAATTACTTCTGCTTTGTAATGTTGTCTGAGGCTGTATTCAAGATACACTCTAGTGGATATTTTTGCTATACTTTTGCTTTTGGCCATTTTCTCCCTTATCATTGGTGTATACAAGTAAATATTCTTCAATTGGCAATCACAATATCATAGTTGCAGGCCATTCAAGAGCAAGAGTGAAACAGCTAAACCAAACCTCTCCTGTCCATGTTCATATATTCTTGCATTTCTATAGTATCTGGAGTGGAAAACCTGCCCTATTTACTTTGCTTTAATCTAAATGTGCTCATATCAATTGTAGCGCCTCTCCCATTATCCAAGCAAAGACCACCACATTATCTGGGTAGTTCTACACTCTGCTTTGCATTTGAAATTTCCATTGAAAAACTTCCAAAACTTCTATGTAACTGTAACCTAACGTCACATCAAACCATACCTTATACTATTGTTAGACTTGAATTAAAAAGAAAGATCTGGAATTAAGAGTCTAATGATGACCATGAAACTACTGCTGATTGTCGGAAAAAACCCCATCTGATTCAATAATACTTTTACGGAAGGAAGCTGCTTCACCTGGTCTGGCCTACACATGACTCTAAACTTGCGGCAATGTGGTTGAATATCAACTGCCCAATGGGTAATAAATGCTGGAACAAAACCAGAAGTAACTGGAAAAGCTCAGCAGGTCTGGCAGCATCTGTGAAGTAAAAACAACAGAGTTAACGTTTAGGGTCCAGTGACCCTTCCTCAGAACTGCCTCATTGGCAATAAATGCTGGTTTGGCCAGCAATGCCCTCATCCTGTAAACAATTTTTTAAAAATTAGACCATCTAAGAGACAGGCCCATTCTATATATTATCAATGCCTCCACTAAAATATCACATAATTTACATTGTTATCCAGTACATAATATCCTATGGCTTTGATCAAGTTCTGCAAAATCACAAACATGACATGAATCAAGCACCTGTACATGGACAAATATTACTGTTTGAATATTGGAATAAATGCAAGTGCGAGTGTCAATGAGTATAAGGAATTTGTTTTGGGGGCAGTGGACAATCTCACATATTACTGGATTCAAGGAAATTAATATACCAGACAACGTACAGTTCATTTTCAGATTCAACAATCACTCAACACGCAGGAGGTCCATCATGACAACCATAAGCCTACAATAGAACCATATTTCAACAAGACTATTCACTTAGTTTGTTTTACCTCAATTTCCGTAAAAGTCACATTAGGCCTAATGAACTCAACAGACATCACTGCTGATCTCTCAACTGTACCAAACATACCTAGATGTTGTGTGAGCGATATGTTGGGTGGCATGGTGGCACAGTGGTTAGCACTGTTGCCTCACAGCGCCAGGGACCCGGGTTCAATTCTACCCTCAGGCGACTGTATCTGAGAGTTTACACATTCTCCCCGTGTCTGTGTGGATTTCCTCCGGGTACTCCGGTTTCCTCCCACAGTCCAAAGATGTGCAGGCTAGGTGGATTGGCCATGCTAAATTGCCCATAGTGTTCAGGGATGTGTAGATTGGGTGGGTTATAGGGGATTGTGTCTGGGTGGGATGCTCCGAGGGTCGGTGTGGACTTGTTGGGCCGAAGGGCCTGTTTCCACACTGTGGGGATTCTATGATCCATACACCTACCACCACTCAAGAGCCTATAGAAAACAGGTTTGATAAAGATATTTTTCCAGATGCAGTAGATATAAAGGGAAATTTTGTTACAAAAATATTCTCAGATTGACAAAGTTGTTATTGCAGTAAACAGTTTATGCACAAACTCCAAGTCAACATATATTTGATAAAAATACAGGCTCCACCTACAACAATCCTTTATTATACCTACAACTGCAAAGCAAGTATTTGGAGTTAGGCTATAGATCAGCAATGATCTCATTGAATGGCACAACAGGCTTGAGGGGATGAATGGCCTATGTTTCTAACAGAAAACGTTTGTACAAATCCAATATTTTTAACCACATTCATGATTTCTCTTATGAAACAAAGAACAGGGTTGTATTGGACCAATACCTCAGACACCAAAGAACACACAAACAAAAAGCATCATTCCACGGTGTGATGGAAAAGAACTGCATTCTCGTTGCATAATTATCTTTCCCTGCTCAAGTCCAAGGGTAGCAATCTTATAGCAACTGACAAAGTACATCGCTGCCTGCTGCATATCTTATCCCATAACCTGTTTTTGATATTGATTGCATAAAACAATGTAAACAACCTAGGAAAGAAATAAGGTGGGGAAGCAAACATTACACCACAATAAACATATCTAATTAAGAGTCCACCAAATTGTTGTGGGTCTGGAATCACATGTAGACCAGACCAGGTAAGGGTGGCAGATTTCCTTCCTTAAAAGGATATTAGTAAACTAGATTGGTTCTAGCAAACATTGACAATGGTGTCATGGTCACTGAATTCAAATTCCACTACCTGTCATGGCGAGATTTGAATCCAGGTCCCAGAATATTACCTGGGTCTCTGGATTAATAGTCCAGCAACAATATTACACAGTAATCACCTCTTCCTGTTGACCATATCCCAACAATATTCAGTAAATACTACTTCCAAGATGGATCGACAAGTGGGACAGCATTATCATGCCAACATTTTCCAGAAGCAGGTCCTCCAAGCTTACGGTTTAGAATTTGAATTCAAATCATAGTCACATTTTTGACCCAAGTACTCAAAGTGCTGCACTGAAGCTTAAAAATAAGCATCAAACATTAATATTTAAACAGCTGGATGAACAGATAGTTAATTACACCCTGACTTCACTCTAAGAGCAGGAAAAACATTTATCATACAATACCAAAAACACATTGGATTAACAACACCTTTATCAGTAGCGCACATTAGCTACACAAATGTTAAAAAGGTATAAACACATATGTTTGTGGTTTGAATGATTCTGGCAAACAAACTTACAAACCTGCATATAAAAAGAAAAAAAAATGAAGGTTTTCAAATTCAAGATTAACTGCTCCATTGTCCACAAAATCAATAGTTTACACTGTCTCTAAAAATCTATATCAACCAGTGTAAAATGAAATCAATAATTCATAGATGCAAAACAACATTAAATGGTCAACAGGAACAGGGGTTAAACGAAATTCTTGAACAAAGGTAGACATTTACAAATTTTACAGAATAGGCATGTCTCAGCAAGGGACATTAAAATGCTGTTAAACTAGTCATCTATTTCCTCACTTGAAAAGTGTGTTGGTTGTCGGGGGGGGGGGGGGGTGGTGGTGTCATCGATATTAAATAGCACCTCTCTATTCACTGAAATGTCTTTGTTACCAATGACAGATTGATCACTTTCCGATCTGATCACAGCAATTCTCATAAATGGATGAAGATTTGGAGGAGGAAGAAGAGTTAAGAATCAGCACTCGTCAATGTAGCACTTCGAACAATGTTGTCGCTCTCCCCGCCCCCAACATGAGCAAAGACGAGCCCCTATGATAAGAGTGGGGGTATATTTTAAATGTCTCTCTCCCTCTCACTTCCAAGGGCTCGGGGTGGGGAGGGGGGAAGAAGGAAGAATAGAGAACAGAGGGACAACGTTACGCTTGCGATAAGGCGGATAGAGGCTTACCTGGACGGCAGAGCCCAGGGGATCAGGCTCAATGCTGGCAGCCGCTCAGTGAAGATGTGAGAAGGCCCGGACAGTCCCAAACCGGCCCCAGCATGTCGCTGCTGCTGCTGCTGCTTCCTCCTCCTGTTGCTGATTCTTGATCCTCTTCCTTCTTCCCCCCCTCCCTCTCCTCTTCTGCTTTGAAAGGGGGGAAGAGGGGAGGCCCGGCCTGGCTGGAGGGCTGCCCGTCAACAGTAGCCGTGGTAGTGGGGCGCAGGCAGGGTGCCTGAGGCAGGCCGCATGACCTGGCTCCTCTCTCTGTCCCGAGCTTCGATTCTCTCCGGGACCTCCTCCTCTTCTTTTTTTCCCCTTCAATTGTTTTGTTTTTGCGCCCCCGGCGCGCGACCCGTGCGTGCGCGGTGCCGTGCACGCGCCGGGTACGCGCACGGCGTCGGCTGTTGGGAGCTCCTCCTGGAAACGGCCAGGACGGCAGGCGACGCCACCGACTGACTCTCCCCTCAGGAACACATGGCGGAAAATTAAAAATAAAACTCCCCAGCCGAACAAGGTTTGTTTATCAAAGCATATAATGAAACGGGTTTAAAATAACAAGCGATTAAACTATAAAACGGATATAAACAGCAGCACTGACAGACATTGCCTTCCCTTCCTCACACTCCTGTCCCCTCCCCCCTCCTCTTTTGCTGCCACCAACGGCTGCCGATTACCTACCGCGTCGATTTGGAACGTTGTGCCGGAAGTCCCACCTTCTCCCACCCCCTGCCCCTCGCGCCGCCGAATGTACCACTTCGATTGGACCAGGCGGACGCCCGTCTCCGTTTGCGTGAGAGGGATCGAACGCCGACGTCATGACATCAGAGGAGGGGGCGGCGAGGCTGCACGCGCATGCGTCTGGCAGGTTGCACGAGTGCAGTCTGGGAGTTGGAGTATTGCACTTAGCTCGCCTTTCACTTTCCCAACGCATAATGGCAGAGACTGTGATGATGTTACAAGTGTCAGTGCAGTGAGTCACTTTAAGCAAGGAGTTTTTTTCACTTACTCATTTGACTCATTTTTGTTTGAAATAAGGCACTGGGAAAACTTTGTTTTCTTCTGATTTGTCCCTTCATTCCCATTGAGTTAGTCAGTTTTAACCTTTGAAAGGTTTTGCATCAGTACGTACTGATTCATCACATTGGTTTATCATCACTTTTATTAATCACAAGATGACTATAGCAACCTGCTCCCTCTGATCTTAAGCTCCAGGCTTAATTCCACTCTTATAAAGTACTATTATTCTGATATCCAGTGGCTGTGTTCAGCTGGAACCCTGTCAATATGGACAAAATCTCTGTTGAAATTAACAAATGTAATTTGAAAATGAGTCATTACTGAATTCAGTGAGATCAAATCAGCAGTTAAGAAAGTTAACTACGTAAGTTGACACAAATGCCTGTGGCTGCTTCCGGTAAGTTATTAGAAGGACACAAAGAGGCCTCAAAGGGACTCGGATTGAATGACCAGGAGCTTTGCAGTTGGTATATAATATGGGTAAGTACAAATGTATCTAACATCATGTACAAGTGGGTGTGTGCCTAAGGTTTGTTGCACTTTGTGGGTTACTTGGATAGTGTTTTTTCAGTTTGTTCATTTTTTTTCTGTAACGATAATTGTTTGTGTTCTCAATCAGACTTGTGTATTATTATTGCTTGAAAATGGAATGGTCAGGGTGTATGCAGTTTGTGGCCTGTGACGCAGGACACTGTTGGTGGTGGAAATCCCATCTTGGAGAAAAAAAAGTTCTTCAAATCAGTGTGCTTGCCAGCTGACTTCTTTCTTTGTTGGGGACTGAGTAACATTATCCTCTGTAATACGAGCTGAGGGACACTCTAGTGAACCATTGCTGAATTAGTGTGGCTCTTGCAGCCATGTCAGCTTGGTGATTGCTATGAACCTATGATGGCCTTATCAATCTTTGTCCAAAGCCTGGGCATCAGGCACCACTGATATAAGAACATAAGAAGTAGGCAATTCTACTCCCTAGGCCTTCTCTGTTATTCGGTACAATTATGGCTGATTACATCTGCGTCTCAATTCCATTTTCTTGCCTGTGCTGTATAACCTTTCAACCCGTCACTAATCAAAAATCTGTATTTCCTCTTTAAATTTACTCAATTTTCTGACATTCACCACACTCTGAAGTAGTGAATTTCACAGCTAAATTCCTTAGCTGGTTATATTCTCTCAGCACCTGTGAAGTACCTGCTTGATCCTCTTGTTCCTCCTATCTATCCTCCTCTCTATCCTCCTCCAAGGAAGACTAATGTTCCAGATCCTTCTCTTTATCCAACTCCAGCTTCTTTGTAAAACAGGTTGCAGAGCACACAACAAATGACTACAATACAAGGCACTCTGGCTCGTTTTCACGGAAGGCCCCACCTGAGCAGTCAAGGCAACAGGAGTGCTTCTTTAAGATGCCAATGGCCTGTTCAATGCAGGTAAATGTTAAGAGCTGGCTCTGTGACTCTGTTATCTTTCTACATGCCTGGTTATGGATGGGCGCCAGGAGCCTCCTCCAATGATGATAAACAGAGCTGCCAGAAAACATCCAGAACCTCTTGGTGTTCACCTGAAGATGTGCGACTCTCGCAGGATGACTGAGTCATGACAGCTACCTTTCAACCGAGCAAGTTGGTACAGAGCAGCTGGATATTCAGTGAGTGGAGGTCTTTTCTTTTCATGGATCTGGTTGGCTAGTCCGTGCCTTCATGGCTCACTGGGGACATTCAATGACTGGAGGAAGTCCTTAAGTAGTGGAAAATCCGATGCCTTTTCTGTCTGCCCTGGCCCTTTGTTTCAAACAGATGGGGTACCCTACCCATTGCAGTGCAACATTAATGACTAGTCAGTTAACGTGAGGAGCTGCCAGTTGCGAGATCCCATCCAAGTGCAGAGCTCTTTTCTGGAGAGATCTAAATGCTTAAAATTTTGTTGTTGCATTGACTTTGATGGTTTAGGGTTGGGGACTGCCGTAGGGACTGCAAGGTTTCAGTTAATTGTGGTCTAGAATATATACGACCTGGACTAACTACTTAGAAGCAGCCTCCTATGGCCTGGTGCTTTGTTATTCGCATATAACTGTTCCTGGGCAGTGTGCACAATGCCTGGAGTGAGACCTTCTTCCCCTTTCAAGCCTTCATTGTGGTCATCCAACCCCTGCCTGACCAGGAGGATGTGTGTGCTGAAGCTCCTCCTCACTAACCTTCCAATGTCAGAACAATCTGCTAGAATCTAGCCCCCTCAGCTGGCGCCCATTCATTTGCCACGATTACAACTGCTGTCCATTTGATGCCAACAGCCTCACCACCCTCTCAGGAGTTCTATGAGCTCAGTGTTCAAATACAAACCACTCAACTTCAGAACAGCAATTCTGTGCCTCAGGTTGAACAGTCAGTCATTATTCTCCACTTCTTCAATGTGTAGACCATTCATGCACTTGACTCCCACTGTAATTACAATTGCTGCACTCTTGACAGGTCCAAGACACTGCAGGTTCCCCAAATTGAGTAAAAATGTGAAACGGCTCTTCTGAGACCTGTACATGGCCTCAACAACCAATTAATTTGAGACATGCTGGTTTCTCACCTGTCTGCCCCAAGATCTCTCCAGTCTTTCCCATCTCCCTTCAGAATTGCATCACGTTCAGGAGGAATTGGGATCTAGTGACAGCTTCTGGAAACATGATTTTCAATACATGCCAGCAACTGAAAATCCAACCACGCACTTCCTGATGTGAACAGATTGTGCCCCTTTTAACCTAAGGAAGGATAACCCCAGATCGCTACTTTTATTTTGAACTGTTTTTTACTACATTTATTTCACAAAAAGATACATAGCCAAACAATGAATGTGGAATTAAATTCAGTGGTTGTCTGGAGGGGGACTGTGTAATGTCATACATGACAGGTGTCAAGGAAGTTTTAAAAAGGACTCTGAAAAGGGCAAAATGGTCTGCTAACTGAAATGTAATCTGTGAGTTATCTCAGACTGTGAATATGATGAGAAAAAAGAAAGCAGTGTGGGCAAGAGACAAGCTTGTGTTTTCCCCTTTAAATATACAAGAACAGGGGTTAAAAGCCAGTTTCAACCCTAACCTGCATATATTAGTGGATTCGTTTGTCGAAAAAGTCACAGCTTTTAGAACAGCCATTGAATATCTCTGTACTGTAAGTGAAAAGTAAAATATGCTTTCTCGCTATGAGTGCTGCCAGACAGCCACCATCGAAAAAAAACAGGGCAAAAGAATTTCAGCTGACCTGCAAAGCCAAACATCTCAAAGTCAATCTCTCACCCATCAAGATCCATGCTACCAATATCAATTAATGTAATGGGCCCAATATTCTATCATCTAATCTTCATGGATCTCGGACACTGGTCCATTTATTTTTTTAAAATGTATCTTTTTTAGGACTCATTTAATTTCTAATCTGTGTTATTATTTCTTCTTCCATTTGGTACTTAATAAACTCACACTCTTGTGAACTCATGAAAGCCTGGTTAAATTGGCTCGTTTTAAAAGATGAATTAATTTTGGTCTGGGAGAAAGGCTTACATAAGGGCAGGGATCCTTTTGAAAGCAACCTTGCTGTGACCAAGCAAGGAAAGCCAGTTCCTCCCTCCTCACCCAGGAACTCAACAATTTGAGGTTTATAATTTGGCGAATGTCGATCAGAACAAATTCCAGAATGTATCCATGATTTGAACCCACAGACAAAACAAAAGAATTAAGACTGAGTAAATTTTCCTTTTGAAACCAAAAGTAAAAGGTTTCTTTGCAGTTTGCACTGCTCCAGTGTCGAAATGTTTGTATTTAATGCCAGCAGATATGTAGGAGAATTAAGGGAAGTTACTTCTAAAGTTCTGTTGCTTGAACAGTTAAACAATTTTAAGAGGCTTGAACAGTTAAACAATTTTAAGAGGCTGTTAAGATTAGAATTTCATCTAAAAGCCAGAAAGCCCAAAATTTTGAACAGGAGGGATTTACGGATGGAAATTGATGGTAATGAAATATATAGAGTAACAATAGAGACATTGAAAATAGAGTAGTAGACAGTAGAAATTCCATAAAAAGAAATGGAAAGGGCAAGAGAAAGGGGTAGAGGAAAGGGAAGAAAGAGGAAAATGAGGAAGAGAGGAAAGATGAAGAGAAGAGAGAGAATTTCAAGAAAAATGGCAGGAATCAGAGTTTGAACTTCGACATCTCAAGTTGAGGGTCAGGAATCCTATTGAGTCTTTTGAAGACACCACCAGCTTTCACTTAAGAATAGAGGCAACTTGGTTTGTTCATTTAATTCTTAGGTTTGATGAAGCAGAGCTAGAAGCCTTCTATATGTTTTTTGAGTAGGTAGCACAGCAGTTAAAGTGGCCAGTCCTTACTACTCCAGAGTAAGTTTTCAGGGAAAGCGAACGAGATTTATTCTTTTGCCTGAGGGAAAGGCACTGGTTATGAAGCAGTTAAAAACAGCTAAATTGAGGGTAAACCAGTTAGTGTTGGAGGTGTACTATCATAAATTCCATACCGTCAGGAAACAACCAGCCCAGACTTTGAATTTTAAAGGTTTAGGCAGATCGTTTATGACCAGTGGATATGGGCACTTAAAACAAAAGCCATTTATGAAATCCTCCATAAAATAATTCTCTTCAGGTGGTCCAGTTGACCAGCTAACTCTACTTTTGGGAAAAGTGCACTTCCCATGGGAGAGTACAGTAAGTGCTAAGGTGCTAATGAATGGAATTGAAGGAGGGCAAATGCCCATTCCCTGTTACTGGATGCATCTGAAGTGTGACTTTGTGCTGGCATCAGTGACCTTGGGAGTTGTCCTCGATATCCCTGTGGAATAAAGTTGACCTGCTTCTCAGCAATGACCTGGCAGAATCAAAGGGAATCGCATCTCCAAGAAACCCATTGAGATCAGGGAGACTGAACAGCTTCAGGAGAAAATGCCTGGCATTTTCTATAACTGTGTTCACTTGGCTATGGCCACACAAGCCCAGCCAGGCTGTTCTGTCACCTTCTGGTCTGGTTATCTGAAACCTTTATTGGAAGTCTAGAAGACACTATGAAGGCAATAAATAGATCTTCCTTGGTAGCAGCCCATCAAACTGACCCACTGTTAAAAACACTAGCTCAGACAGCTGACACGGAAGCTGAGGCAGAAACAGTCCCATGAATGCTGCTATATCAGAAATGAGATGCTGATGAGGAAATAGAGAAATTCCCTCACAGACCTGGAAATGAGAAGTGAACAGTGATCCACAGGTAATGGTGCCACTGAGGTACAATGAAGAATATGCAAGGAGGCAATGGTCAAGTGGTATCATCACTAGACTATTAATCCAGAAACTCAGCTAATGTTCTGGGGACCTGGGTTCAAACCCTGCCATGGCAGATGGTGGAATTTGAATTCAATTAACTATCTGGCATTAAAAGTCTAATGATGACCATGAAACCATTGTTGATTGATGGAAAAACCCAACTGGGTCACTAGTGTTCTTTAAGGAAGGAAACTGCTGTCCTTACTTGGTCTGGTCTACATATGACTCCAGACCAGCAATGTGGTTGACTCTTAACTGCCCTCTGGGCCAGAGATGCCCACATCCCCATGAGTGAATTTTAAAAAAAGTATTGTGGCAAACTCCTAAGGTCCAAGTGGCTGGGCAAGTTCATACATACAAAACACAAGCCTGCATCAGCCAATATTTTTACTGGTCACAGCTCCATGGGGATGCAGTGAGATTTTGCAGAACCTATCACACCAGCAGATTGTGGAAAACTCCAAGCTGCAATAAGACCTGTACTTATGATTCCCCTGCTGGCTTTGGGAGAACCATTCAGCAAGGTGATAGCAGACTATGCTAGGCCCTTCCCAAAACAAAAGGAGGTTTTCAGCATGTACATACTATTTTAGGCCTGGCACCAGTTTCCCAGTGGCTGCTCTCCTGAGATCAATATCTGCCAAACAGTGGTGAGGGAATTGACCTAATTCTTCACCCAATATGGTCTGCTGTCGAGATCCAGTCAGATCAGGGTGTAAATTTCATGTCCGAAGTATTCAGGAAGCAATGGGTAATCTGGGCATAATCCAATAGAACCTTCAGCATATCACGTACAGTGACAGGGGGCACTTGAATGGTTCCACCAGTCCCTCAACACTGGCCATCCCAGCTAGCTGCCCAAGCACTCCAGTGATGGAAAGACTAGATTTTCTTCTGTTCGCCACCAGGGACTTACCCACTGGTTATGCGCCATTTGAATTAGTTTACAGGCACCAAGGGCAATGGCGTCTGAAGCAAATCCAAAGGAAAGGTTTTAGAACAGTTGGAGGAAGTCTCCGTTGTAGGCAGAGTTCCGAGTGTGACTCTCACAAGCCTGTGAAGTGGCCTTAGAACACACCAGCTAACCAGTACAGAAATACTAGTAAACTTCAAATTCTCGTTCACCCACCTAGGTGCAGAACAGATAGCAGACCTCAACAAAAACAGAAGTTGCTGCAAAAGCTTAGCATGTCTGGCAGCATCTGTGAAGAAAAAGCAGAGTTAATGTTTCAGGTCTGGTTCTGAGGAAGGGTCACCAGACCCGAAACATTAACTCTGATTTTTCTTCACAGGTGCTGTCAGGCAGACAAACATGCCAGGGCCCTTTCAACCAGCAGGCTGTATATTAGTGCTCCTTCTGATACCATGAAAACCCTTAAAAGCCCTATTTAATGGCACAGATTAATCAAAAAGCTTGTGGAAATTAATGATCTAACTGGGACTGCGAGCTGTGTCACTGTCAGCATGACCTGCACCTCAATTAAGAAGGGGACAAGCTGTAATGATTTGTCCTATTGCCACTGACCTGGAGGAAAAGGATGGCAGCGGGGCTGAATTGGATAGAGATGTGGATGAGATTCCCATGGATCCCGTATTATCCGGCTAACCAGTACAGAAATACTAGTAAACTTCAAATTCTCGTTCACCCACCTCGGTGCAGAACAGATAGCAGACCTTAACAAGGCTGCTCATTGCACTCAAGGGCTCATGCAGAGACAAGCCAGCTGCACCACCCTAGCTCTTCATGACATAGATGTGATAGTATGTAAAGCAACATCCCGATTAGCTAGGTCCAGCTGACCCTGATTTGGGAGGAGTTTAGTCATATCCTGGAGCACCTGATAAAGCCCAGTAATGGTAGCTGGAATTTGTGCTGATGACCAAGCCAGTTGGCTCCACAAGGCTGTGCATTGACTATTGAAATGTTAATATAATGACCTAAGCAAACGTTTGCTCAGTAACCCAGCTGGAAAATTACATAGATAGGGTATGTAAAAGCATCCAAATTACAAATAGAGTTTTACTCACCGAATACTGGCTGATGCCCTTGACTGCCTGTGCAAAGGAAATCTCCACCTTCATAATTCAATTCGGGTGATACCAGTGCTAATGAACTAACCATATTTCAAAAGCTGATAAATCTGATGGTGGCCAGCTTAGCTAATTACATAGTGTACCTAAACAACTTCTTAATGTACAGTGACACCTGTGGATAAAGCTTGAGACAGCTATTAAACACCCCTACATTGCAGGTAAAAAAGAAAAGATGCTCTCTCGCTCGCTGTCTCACTCACTCTCTCTCTCTGTCTCGCGCTCCCTCTCTCTGGACAAAGCTTTTGCTGAACCACAAAATCAAACCTCGTTAAATCAACCACATGCCTATCAACATCAGTGCTACTGGTATTGCCAAGTACAATGGCCACAACCTCCCGTCACCAATTCTTCATAGAATCCTAACACAGGAAGGGTCATCGGATCCGAAACGTTAACTCTGATTTTCTCTTCACAGATGCTGCCAGACCTGCTGAGTTTTTCCAGCAACTTCTGTTTTAGTTGCTGATTTACAACATCCGCAGTTCTTTCGGTTTTTACAGATCCATATATCTTTTTTAATTTCTATCTTTTTCTCAGTTTGCCCCTCATTTCTAATCTGTCTGTATTTTTGTTGTGTTATTATTTCTTCTTAGGTTGGGTAAGGCCTGGCCCGAAGATTTGAGAACTACAAATATTACGCTCTCGTTCAAAAAAAGCTGGACACAAGTCCAGAAATTTCAGACCAGTGATTTTAACTTCAGTGGTGGACAAACTTCCAGGAACAATTATTTGGGTTAGAACTGATGTTCACATGTTAAAATGTGAGTTACTTCAGAAAATTCAGCATGGATTAAGGGAAAATCATTTCTCACGAAGTTGCTGGACATTTTAGAAAAGGTAACTGGGAGGGCTGACGAGGGCAAGGCTGTTGATATGGTGTGCGCAGGCTTCCAAATGGCATTTGAGACAGTCACGCAACAGGCTTTTGAGGAATGTGATAGGTCTTGGAATTGAATAGACAGTGGTAATGTGGATGGACAATTGGCTGAAGGATAAAATATTGAGTCATGGTTAATGAGTTGGTTTCAGGCTGGAGTAATGTTTGTAGTGAAGATTCCACAGGGGTTGGTATTGGGACCCTTGCTTTCCCTGACATAGATAAATGATCCATTTCTTGCCATGAAGCCACCAGTTTCAAAGTATGTGGATGCACAAAATTTGGAGGAATTGTTAACTGTGAGGGGGATAGTGTAGAACTTCAAAAAGACATTGATAAGCTGGTATAGTGGGTGGACAGGTGGCACATGAAATTCAATGTAGAAAGGTTTGAGGTCATACACTTTGGGACAAAGAACGTGGAGAGACAATATGAGATAAAGGAGTACTATTCTAACGGTGCACAGGAACAAAAAGACCTGAGTGTATTTATACTTAAGTCATGAAAGGTGGCAGGACAGGTAGAAAGAGCAGTTAATAAAGCATACTGTATTATATGCTTCATTAATAGGGGCATAGAGTACAGGAGCAGGGAGGTTAAGCTGTATATGACATTTGTTATACTTCAACTAGAGTATTTGTACAGTTCTAGGTGCCACACTTTTGGTATAAAGGTTGTGAATGCATTGGAGAGAGAGCAGAAGAGCTTAATGATGGGAAAAGGCAGGAGTTTCGCATTACGTCAAAATGCTCAGAGAGCTGGCCCTGACATGATAAGCCAAACAGCCTTCTTCTGCAGAATAACAGTTCTCTGATTCTCTGAGTCATTGTTGGACTGCAACAGGGGCCACTTTGGACTGGGTTGAGTTGGGGGGATCGGGGTCACAGCATGTCAGTTGGAGGGGTGGTACTGTAGGTGGAGATTCAGTGGTGAGGGAGGCTGGGTCATTTCAATTGTTACCCGCAAGTTAGAGTAGGTTAGTAACCCTCTGATGTCTCCTGGGTAATTGTTAGCTTAAATGAGTCAATACCCTCTGAAATCTCTGACTTTAATGGACTTTTTCAGAGGGTTCCAGACGCGCGGGAATTACGTATCATGAAATTGAATTTTCCAAGCAATTCCAATAGAGTGTTGGGCACTCTGCATTGTACTGACATGCAACTCTAGTCAACGCTGCTCCAAGGACTCTGTGGCCATAGAATATCTGGGCCATTCCTTTATTTAAGAAGCATCTCACTGTGCCTTTATCCAGCCACAAGGCTGAAAAAGAGCAAGATTGTGTGGCATTGCATCACTTCCTGGGATGATATATACTCTCTCACAGGCATATGACGCAGTCATACTTAGCACCTTTTACCACAAGAAGAAGGGATCACCCATTTAGGACTGAGATGAGAAAAAACCTTTCCATTTAAAAGGCTATGCTTCTTTAGAATTCTCCATCTTAGAGAGTTAAGGATGCTCAGTTATTGAGCATGTATTGTAGACAGTTTGGTCAGTTTTTGGGAATGAAAGGAATCTAGGAGAGAACATGAGATAGTATGATTGGCGAACTTGACGTAAATGATCTCAATAAATGCGGAGGGCAGACTCAACGAACCAAATGGTCTGACTACTCCTACTTCTCAATTTCTTGTATTCGGAAAAGGTTAATGGCATACTCAGGAGGTACTTGAAGAGGAATAGTAGTTTAGGGGCCCAGTCAATAATTGCAAATGACTAGAACAACACAGATCCTTCGCTCCTCAGTGCTGCCCCTATCCAACTGCAGTTGCTATTGTGCCAACATAGTTTCCAGTCTCCCCGAACACTACTGCAAAGGTTATTGGCAGGGAAAACAAACACAGGATTTAGGCGCAGGAGTGGGCAGTTCGCTCTTCAAGCCTCCTCTGCTATTCAGTAAGATCAGGACTGAGCTGGTTGCAGTCTCAACTCCATTGTGTTAGTTCTAGACAGGAACTCAAGGTGGAGGTAAACTTACATTAAACAGAGGAAACAATGTCTGGATTGACAGCAGCATTTAGAGAAGACAATTAACAGTTATAGTAAGATAGGAGAGGGATCGTGTTTGGTTGCAGCATCTTGCAGTGGAAAGGGGTACATTGATGGCAGCAAAAAGAAGAAATGAAAGGTAATGAAGAAAGCCATAGAGTGATGGATGGGCATTGAAACAAATTGGATGGCAACGAAGGAGAGTGAATGGTCCAGGATGGTGCACCCTCAGTGAAACTGCAGCCTTGCAAACCTTGTCCCCACATCTGATATTTGAAAATTAAAATTTTGAATTAATATGAAAATTCTGTATTTATAATTTCATTTTACATGACAAAGAATATTAAAATACTGATTGCACATTCTCATTGTTTAACACGTTTCACAGGATATGTACTATAAGAAGTGCAGATTATAATGTGGCTCACATGAACCAATGCTTGTAGAATTACAGTTCAATGACATGAAGATGAACATCTGAGATAAACCTGATGTTATTCTGGCCTCAGTAGTTAGGTGTTAATACTCTTAGAATTTGTGCAGCACAGAGCATGTTTTTCTGTAATTTTACCATCATGTATAGTCTGTTAATAAACATTGTTTAAAAGTAACATAGAAGGTCCAGCGTAAATTTGTATGAAGATCTGAAGAACCAATAGTAGAACGTGGTGGCAACCATGATGACATCAGTCTAAGGTGGGTGGTGTCATTGTTAGAGGAACCTGAATACCCCAAAACAAGGTTGAGGAGCCAACAAGAAAAGAAGTCCCAGGCAAACTTCCCACATCCAGCGATTTGAAGTGAGGTAAAATAGTTGAAGACTTACCCAAAATGAAGTCTACTTGAAAGTGACATCACATCCGTATTACGAACCAGTGCAGGGAGATAAATGAGACTTATGGAAAATGCTCTTCGACAGGTACAGAATGTCTCAGGTCTCCGTTTGAAACAGCAACAGCTCCCAGGTCAGTACTTACTTGTGCACAATGGACCTAATGGCCGGCAACATCCTTATCCAGCAATGTGGTAATGAAACATTTGAAGATTTTTAGTCAGATCCAATAGCATTCAATGTTTCTTTCAATCAAAAGAAGAACCCTGTTTTTAAATATGCCCACTTCAAACAGTGGTCCCAGCAAGCAGGGGAATCAACAGACTCCTTTATCAATGATTTATGTAGATTGATCAGTTCATGTGGCTGCCACAGTTTGATGGATGAACTTATTCAAGATAGAATCATGGTTGAATTCTTTGAAGATAGACTTTCTGATTTTTTTTACAGTCTAAAGATGGCTTCCTTGAACAGACCTCAAGCCAAGCCAGACCTCAAGCAAGTCAAGGGTATTGGCAGGGCCACGCTGACAGCTCTCAGTAAGAGGACTGAGAGGCAGAACCCTTGTGGGAGGGTGTCATGAGCACAGGGGACCCCCATAGAAAGATACCTGATACCTCCACTGACCCTCTTAAAATGAGAGACAGAGCAATCTACATGTTGCGTTTTATGAAATCTGTGCCTTCAAACTCGCTAGACAGGGAGCCATGAAATCCTGTCCTCTGTGTTGAAACTATTCCATCAGGAATTATTTGTCAAGTGGAAGTTATATTCATCAGCAAGAATGTGAATGTACCTGGATGATGATTTACTTGGAGGTCACTATTACAGAGAGAGCAGAACACTCAACAACTCTGGAATGATGGATGAATAGCTTGGTTTGACATGTTGCCCAATCTTTGCCAAAGCATTCCAATAGATTTACATGTTATTGGGCAACCAATTGAGATTGCCCAAAGTTCTGTCACTAATTACCCTCCAAACCCATCAGAATGTTCATCACATCTTTGAGGTTGAATTTGAATCAGAAGTGAAAGCATTGTGTTGCTTTTGACACTCTGAACCACTCAACTTATGTAAATGTGAATTATTGGTTGTTAATGATTCCACGCCATTTGAGAAATGAAGTGAATTAGCATAATGCTCAATTTTATACTTCATCCTGTGGAACAGCAAATCATTTGAACGAAATGAATAACTTGAATAATTTTCAACCCAGTAAAATATTCCTGCTTCTAAAACATGCACCAACGATGGTTGAAAACAAAAATTATTGAGGCGAACTTTGGTTACCTTTTCATTGCTGAATTTGTTTTTGAAATGGCATATTGTTGAAACTGTACATCTGTAATTTACTTATTAATCACAGACTAAATTAGTTTGCTAACCTTAAGGTTTAGCCTAGCTGTTGTACATACACTGTACAGGAAAGATCATCCGTAGAAATGACAGCATTCACTTACCCAGCATCACCTGCTCCACGTGTGGCAGAGTCTGTAGATCACACATTGTACTTAGCAGACAACTCACAAAGTATCGAACAGGAGAGGAAGCCAGTCATTCTCAACCCTGAGGGGCTATAAGAAAGTGAAGGTGATATATATATATTTAAGATATCTCTGGCAAGTAAGAAGTTCATAGTTCAGCATATAAGCAAATATATATTCCAGAATCTTTGTAAGTGTGGAAATAAATCTAAACCTAGTTATTATCAAAGTTTGATATTTTTGAATGTTGAAATGTTTTTCAGCACAAGTCCATAAATAATTCTGTCAATATTTTGTTTCATAGCTTTTTTTTCCTTTATGGAGAATCTGAATTTAGGTCAAAAGAATGTCAACAGTCAGAAACACAATGGGGAACATTACTAAGTAGGCTCATGCATGAAGAACTGAGTTAGGAACAAGTCATACAAGGGCGGCATGGCGGCTCAGTGGTTAGCACTGCTACCTCATGGCGCCCGGGACCCGGGTTTGATTCGGTGGCTGTCTGTGTGGAGTTTGCACATTCTCCCCATGTCTGCGTGGGTTTCCTCCGGATGCTCCAAAGATGTGCAGGTTAGGTGGATTGGCTGTGCTAAATTGCCTATGGTGTCTAGGGTGGGAAATGCAGAGATAAGGTATGGGGTGGGTCTGGGTGGGATGGTTTTTGGAGGGTTAGTGTGGACTCAATGGGCTGAATGGCCTGCTTCCGCACTGTAGGGATTCTATAATGCTACGATTTATTGCTGCTTCTTGGACCTCTGCAGTCCTGCTATTATTACATCTGAGTGCTAATAGTAGGGAGTTCCAGGAATTTGATACAACAACAGTTAAGGAACAGCAATGTGGTTCCAAGTCAGAATGGTGCGTGAATGTTTTCAAAAATGAGTTAGATATAGTTCTTACAGCTAATGGGATCCAAGGGTATAGGAGAAAATGGGAACAGAGAAATGAATTGGATTCTCAACCATGATCATATTGAATGTTGGAGCAGGCTCAAAAGGCCAAATGGCCTACTCCTATTGCTTTTTTTTTAATGTTTCTATGTAACATGAGGCAAGCATCATCGAAACTCCACTTCTGGCCTTATGATGAAGCAGCTGAAGATTTTTGGGCTCATCTTACAACAATTCTTCAGGCTCATTAAACCACATTGCTGTGCATCTGGAGTCACATGTAGGCCAGACCAGGTAAGGTTGGCAGTTTCCCTCCCTAAAGGGCGATCGGCAATGGATTCACAATCATCATTAGACTCATAATTCCAGAAATTTATTGAATTCAAATTCCACCATCTGCCATTGCGGGATTTGAACTCATTTCCTCAGAACATTATCTCGGTCTCTGGATTAATAGTCCAGCAAATAATACCACTAGGCCATCGCCTCCCTAAAAGTCATTTGAAACACAAAGCTTTATGAGGTGAAATCTTGTTCGATTTCTTGGTAACAAATTGCCTACTGACAGATTCAAAGACAAATAATGTTCACCTCATCGGCCTTCATCTTCCATTATCAACAGAACCTGTTTTAGGATTGGGGATATTTTATGGTTAGAAATTGTTTTACTATTTATTTAATGCAGAAAGCTTTGCTGTCTCGTGAGATGAAGCATAGAATTTAGAATTGTGTTTCATGTATTCTACTTTCCATGTGGCATGGTTTAATAATCAGTGCAGTAAATTACATTGAGTGGCCGTGTGATGTGTTGTTTCAGAAACATCACAGTTCTTTCACCCCTTAGGTTTAACACAGCCCCAAAAAGAGAGGATGAAAATCTCTTCTTTCAGCTGGGTTTTTGAGTGGGATCAGGTTAGAGGTTTGGTTGACCATTCTCTTTTGACTGAAGTCTGCAGGCAGGATAATCTACCTCCTCGGCAAAGAGACATTAGCCTGCACAGCTCTTCCACACACTTCAGCTGCTAAATGAGAGGACATTTGGGGGTTAGCTCAGTTAGCTCATCAGCTGCTTTGTGATGTCAACAATGAGAGTTCAGCTCATGTACCAACTGAACCCCACCTTTTCAACTTTACCCCTTGTCTGAGGGCTGGTGACCCTCAGGTCAAACTCACTGCCAGTTGTCTCTCTAAAACAAAAGCACATCCAATGATGACTTTCATTTCTTTCAGACTTCTGCTAGTTTGAAGCTTCTCAAGTGACAACAGAAATTTGACCATGTCATTTTCAGTGGCAACTTGCAAACTCAATACTTGAAAGAAGACAATTTAATCTAAACATTCACAATTTTATTTTCAAGGCATTCCTCCTAATTCTACGTTTAACTACGATGGTGAAGTAAAAGCGTCCCCTCATAATACATGTTGTGACAACACGAACTATGATTTCCTCTGGCCGAAATTCACAATGAGCCAGGAAATATGTTATTTCAGAAGGTATTTCTGATTACCCTAGAAATACTAAGTAGAGGAAATCTTTGCATCAGCATTTCTTACACCAGTGTGTCAGCCATGCTTGATTCATATGATAAAAGCAGTTCTAATTTCTGTTCTTCAATTTCTCTCATCACTTTATAGTTAAGAATCCCAATGTCTTTCACTTCACTTTATGTAAGAATAGCTTTAGCTGTTTCAATTTTTGCAGCATAGATATTGATCCCTTCACAACCTGTCCTTTCATTTTTTTGTGTATATGTCTTCTGCACATTTTAGATGGATTGACATTCCTTTGCAGGCCTCAGGTGGGGATGTTTTCAAAATGCACCTCGAATGAGCATGAGTCCAGCCTAGCAATTTCTCAGGCCTGGCCTTTCCTGCCAGCATGAGGTCTGACTTAACGTTGGCAACATTTAAATCAGTCAATTTGTACCTTTGTCAAGTTTAGACAATGCATTTTTAATCCCTTCATTTTAGTTGATGGCATTTAGTGTAAAGGATGAGAGCTGCATGGAGTTACACACTATGGTAGGAGTATTCCTAGAACCCTCATCTGCTCCAGGCTGGCTGCCTGCATGCATTAGCAAAGCAATTGTCCTCATGACATTGAGAGAAGTTGAGATGCACAGCCAGGAACGCTAATGCTGATCTCTATCCAGTGCTTCTTCTGGTTGGAGAGTGGAATATACATGGAAGTCATGTGAGAACTGTGGTTTACCTCCTCCAGCTTTGAAGTTCTGATTCCACACCGCACCCACTAAAAAATTATTGATCAACCAACAATGCCTTACAGTCCAGTCTTCTGCATGGCTGTGCATCATTCAGGAGACAAAGAGAGTAAACGTACAAGTTCTGAAAAATTGTCCAAAACCGTATTAAAAACTTGTACGATGTAAAATTGGTTGAAAAACATTCAATTATAAGCAATTATTACGAAACCATTAAAGTATGTTAATAACTTAATAATAGGTTATGTGAACCTGATTTCTTTGTAGGCTACAGATAATCACACATACACAAACATGCAAACAAAGCCATTTTCCTGCACAGGAGAACCTGACTACTTTTTTAAAGTTTTTTTTATATAATAACGTCTTTGCCGTCCAGACTTTCTTTGGAACATTCCGCCCCCTCCAGTCATAGAGTTGTACAACAATTGGCAACAGATCCTTCGGTCCAACTCGTCCTCGCCAACCAGATATCCTAAATTAATCTAGTCCCATTTGCCAGCATCTGGCCCATATCCCTCTAAACCCTTCCTATTCATGTACCCATCCAGATGCCTTTTAAATGTTGTATTTGTACCAATTCCTCTGGTAGTTCATTCCATACACATAGCACCCTCTTCATGAAAAAGTTGCCCCTTACGCCCCTTTTAAATCTCTCCCACTCACCTTAAACTATGTCCTCTGATTTTGGACTCCCCTACCAAGTGAAAAAAATCCTTGGCTATTCACCCATTCCAAGCCCCTCATAATTTTATAAACTGTTATAAAGTCACCCTCAGCCTCCGACACTCCAGGCAAAATATGCCCCATCCTGTTCAGCCTCTCCCTATAACTCAAGCCCTGCAATGCTGGAAACATCCTTGTAAATCTTTTCTGAACCCTTTGAAGTTTAACAATGGTTAGGCCATTGGTTAAGACAATGTCCAGTATAGTTGCAATATGATCTCCCAACTCCTATACTCAATGCACTGACCAATAAAGGCAAGCATGCCAAACGCCTTCTTCACCAGACTGTTATTCTGTGACTCCACCTTCAAGGAGCTATGCACCTGCTCCCCGAGGCTCAAAACCTTATTGTACAAAAAATGAAGCTTGTTGTACAGTGAGACTAAACAAAAGAACAAGATTAGGAAGGAAGTGGTAAGGAGATGTATAGAAAATAAAAACAAAACAAAAGATAAAAGGAGATAAACATCAGAGATAGTGGGAACTGCCGATGCTGCAGATTCCGAGATAACAAGGTGTAGAGCTGGATGAACACAGCAGGCCAAGCAGCATTAGAGGAGCAGGAAAGCTGACGTTTCGGGTCTAGACCCTTCTTCAGAAAGACATGTATTCTTTCTGTTGTGGTTAACTGAAGTCTTATTGTTTTGTTTTATTTCTTTGTATACGTGCTCTGGTTCCTGGTTTCTTTTATATTTTCCCACCTGTTCCTCTATCTCCTGAAGGTTGTCCATGAGCAAACATCTTCTCAACAAAAGATGATCTTGGGTCTCAAGAGTTATCAAAAGCTAATATCCCTACTATATGGGTTCCTAATTTACTAATTTAGTTGAGACCTAGCATTTAGCAGGCACCAGAGATCAATGCTACATATTGTCAATAAGACAGCTGTGCCCAGAGGTATCCGGGAAGCTGGAAACCTGTTTTACATGCAATATCAGTTCTCCAGAGTGGGCCAAGATCAGCGAATGAAAGTAAAAGTCTCTCCGAGTTGAAGAATGGAAGCTAAAGCAGATGGGCCAGATATCAAATTGGGGAATTGTCCAAATGCAGAGAATATGGAATAAAAGCTTCAAGTTGGAACAGAGTTTTCAGGCACAGATTTTAGTCAAGAATGTACCAATCAATGAGACTTAAGGGCACATGATTATGACAAAAGATAGGACATTAGCATTGGCTTCAATTAATAGACCAATTAGATCCTCTGGTGAAAGATGGATAGACTCAATTATTTTTCCATGATAGTAGTGGATCTGTCCTGATGCCGTGCTCAAAGAAAGAACTTGCTTTTGTATAGAACGTTTCCCTTCCCAAAGTGTGTTTTGAGGTGTAGTCACTGTTGTTTTGTTGATTTATGCACAACAAGGGTCTGAGAAATAAGGTCAATGACCACTTAATTTTCCTGAATGGTGAGAAGATAATACTACCAACACAACTTCCTTCATCTTTCTTGCATGTGGATCTGAAAGAGTTAATATTCATGAATGCCATAATCACCAGTTACTATGATGATGTCATAGAGATTTGTAAATTCTGATGAAGGGTTACTGGACTTGAAACATTAACTCTGTTTATTTTTCTACAAAATCCAGCATCTTCTGTGTCAGTAATTTATTTTTCTCCCTACCCATGCTTGACCAAGTAGCCCTATTGTTTCTTATACTTAAAGAAAATGGTGGAAGTTAGGTGCATTTTGAACAGGACCTCATACAGCATCGCAAGCTAGCATGCCCGTACAACAATCTTCTGTATGTAACATCATAGGATCTTCCATATTCACCTGAGCAGTACAAATAAGACCTTGATTCACTGTCTTACAAAAAATCTGGTATCTCCAGGAACATAGTACTTCCTCAGTACTGGACTGAATGGTTAACATATAGATGATGTACTTTAAAGCTGCTGTTACTGAGCCCAAGCAGATGATTCACTATCTTACGTATAACTGATTGGTTTACTATGCAACAATGTCCGATGCATTTTTCTGTTGTAAGGTAGATTTGTGTTGAAGGAGACCCATCCCCATAAGACCGCAAAGTCTAAATGTGGTAAGTAAACACAATTCATGAGTTATTGCAGAGTTTAGTTGCTATTTGGTGAAGGAGTTTTGCAGAGCAAGGTGTTTATGAATAGTCTAGAGGTGTACAGCGCAGAAACAGGCCCTTAGATCAAACTCGTCCATGCCAACCAAATATCCTAAATTAATCTAATCCCATTTGCCAGCATTTGGCCCAAATCCCTCTAAACCCTTTCTATTCATAAAGTTATCCAGATGCCTTTTAAATGTTGTAATTGTACCAGCCTCCACCACTACCCCTGGCAGCTCATTCCATACACACACCATCCTCTGTGTGAAAAAGTTGTCCCTTAGGTCCCTTTTAAATCTTTCCCCTCTCACCTTAAACATATGTCTTCTAGTTTTGGACACACCTACCCTGGGGAAAAGACCTTGACTATTGAACCTAACCATG
>NW_025967992.1:0-24091 GCF_021869965.1 Rhincodon typus
CGGACCTGAAACGTTAACTCTGTTTTTTCCTTCACAAATGCTGCCAGACCTGCTGAGCTTTTCCAGCAACTTTGTTTTTGTTTCTGATTTACTGCATCTGCAGTTCTTCCGGTTTTTAAACTGGTTTTGTATTGTGTTAAATGTTTCGTTAAACATCCTCCACTGTCCTTCAGTTGTTTAACCCATTCGCAGATTCTCCCAATTTACTGTGGACAGTCTCTGTCTCATCGCATTAAACTCAGCCTTACCTAAATCTAAAACTCGAGAAGTTGATTCATGCTTTTAACATTCAAATGCTACATTGGATTCAATCATGTTATGATTACTATTTGATAAATGTTCACTTACCATTAGGTTACTAATTAAATCTGGCTCATTACTCATTACTAAATCTAACAATGCTTATTCCCTTGTTGCGTCCAGAATATAATAATTGTGGATATTTCAGCAAGATTTCCTGAAATAGTGTTGTGGGATTGTGTCCAATAACGAACTAGATCATTAAGTGGTGAAAATAGCCTCTGTATTGAGCATCTGCAGTAGCACAGTCCGAGGCAGTGATGGAATCCAAACTACAGTTTTACAGTAGCCTCTTTATACACAGTTCTTACATACATTAAAATTTTAACACTATGGTGTTACATAGTTGTATCTATTGTACACAACTGTTTGTGTAACTTCTGTCCTGGGGAAGCAGGAGATGGTTTAAACCCTTGCTAAATACTGGCTGTTACTCCTGATGGGATTGGAATGTGTGTCTGGTCTGAGCTTGCATAATTAAGAGGCGTTCGTCCTTTTGTCTTTAAAGTTAGCAACGTTAGTAAAAATACAACATTCATATGATCTAAATAAGTGAGAAATTGTACATGTACTAAGTAAAAGTATGGAGGATATTAATCTGATCACCCGCAGCCAGGTTGTGAGATTTCATTTGCTATTGCTTGTTTTGACAGTTCTTACAGATTCATTCATGCTGCTTCACAGAAGCGCTGTTTTGATAGTAAGTTTTTTAAAGGGGTAGCTGCCCTATTTAATATGTATTTAAAAAGTACATACCAGTGGAGGAAACTGTTTGACGTTATGCAACCTATTCAGGTCGGGAGAGATGGTTGCCAAGGGCTAATTCATATAATTTTGTTTCTGATTTACAGCATCCGCAGTTGTTTTGGTTTTTTTTCTAATTCATATTATAATCTTTCTATAATTTTGAGTGAGTAATAGAGACATGATGGTGGGGATGGCATTGTTCTGAGTAGGTTACATTATTAACACTTATTCAGGGGTAGCCTTTGATACAGGAACAGTCTAAACACTGCTTGCAGCATAGTGTCGATAAGAACTGAAAGGTGTAAAGAAGCAGTAATGGGTTAGAAGGGATGTTTAATTTAGTTAAATATTACTGAATGAGTGAATGGAAATGCGGTATCATAAACATTGTGCGCTTGTGAGTGAGTTAGTAAAGAATTGTAAATAAATGAATGGAAACATGGTATTGTAAACATAGAGTGCTTCTGAATGAGTTGGCAAAGAGAACCATAATACAATAGCTCACAGTGTCTTTAGGAAAATCAACTGTGACTATGACAGTGGAAGTGTTAGTTCATTTTTTTCACAAGGTATGGAAGAAATCCCCCCAGGAACTCCGGCAAGGTTAGCTGCAGCGGTTTGGTGCCAATGTGTGTTATTCCTGTTTCACAATCGTGCCTTGAGCATTGCATGTCGTATTATATTTTAACAGAATGGCGACTCCAATCGAAGAGATTATAAAATCGGTTGACTCCAACATAGTTGTGGGAATCGAGATCACAAACAGCAGCAAATGCTTTGATCTAACCGCAGCAGCGTGAGTACAGGGAGCTCGATTAATCCTGCACTAAAGCTTCCTGATTTGAATGTGTTATTCACTGAGTTACGGGTGTCCAACTCCACTTCCACCTCGCCCCCCCCCCCCCCCCACCTCCATGTTTGAAATGTAAGGTCTAATCAACAACACTCGGTAATATCCTTTGCAAGTTTTCGCCCACATTTGCCTTTGAATATTCAACCCACTTCCTGGTGTTCCTCAGCAATGTAAGAGATTTGACCATTGATTGTGTAGTTGGTGAGTACCAGTTCCCATAGACTGGGCAACGCCTACTCAATAAGGTATATAATTGTGAGGTATAAATTCAGTTCAGTTGCGTGTAGGCGCACTTCTGGGTTTAAAGGAGATAAACACTTAAATTAGACCAATTGGCCTTGGGGTGGGTAGATCAGAAACCAAACTTCTCTTTAAGGTGACAGCAATGTCTAAACTAGAGATTTTGTAATGAAAGAGTTGCTCTGGATTCTATCTGCTCAGCAATAATATGTTTATTTTCAATCTGCCTGAGTAGTTACGTCCACCCCTTCATTTTCATAGCCACTGTTTTGATCTATATATCCGTCCCCCTCATACTGGTAAGTGGATGGGTCTGTGAGCTGTGTGTCAGAGGGTGTAGTGAGAAGATGGGGTCATTAACTGGGCAGCAGGACAGGAACCCTCACAATATTTATGAAGTTTTTAGACGAACACTTCAAACACCATAGTGTACAAGGCTTCAGACCAAATGCTGGAAAATGGGATTTAAATCCTTCATCATTGACATGGACATAATGGCCTAAACAGTCTCTTTCTTTACTGTTATAACTTTATGACTTTATATAACATTTCACATAGAAGTCATCTGGACTGCCCAAAATGCAAAACAGATATTAAAATACTATTTTACAACTGCGGTAATGCACAGAATTGTGGCCACTAATTTACAACTCACTTTATTAATTTTAGTTAAAAATTAAATTTGGCCAGGAGATTAAGAGGTTCTTTGGTCCATTATGTCCATGTCAGTAATGAACGATTCTAATCCCATTTTCCAGCATTTGGTCTGAAGCATTGTACATTATGATGTTTCAAGTGCTCGTTTAAAAACTTCTTAAATGTTGTGAGGGCTCTGCCTCTTCCACCTTTTTAAGCAGTGAGTTCCATATACCCACCACTTTCTGGGTCAAGGTTTATTGCCAAAACCCCTTTAAACCTCCTGCTCGTTACCTTAAAACTGTGTCCCCTGGTTATTGACTCCTCCCTGCTAAGAGGAAAGGTTTCTCCCTATTCAGCCTCTCTGTGCCTCTCATTACATCATAAAAATCCATGATGTTTTTGCTTTCTTTAAGAAATGCCATGAAATGGAATTTTTATCATCTTTAAAATTGAGCTGTGATATTTTGCACATATGCAACATCCCATTTTACAGGACATATGCTGAATGTGGCGTTGTACAAAGTCCACCACCACCGACTATAGCGAAGGAGAAGAAAGGAATGTGTGTGTTCATCAAGACCCCATTCTCACTCTATGGCATTGCTGGAGTCCTCAGCTACTCCTTTGGTGACCATCAGTTCTCCCTTCTCTTTTCCAACCCTCTTGACTGCATCAAGTACGAAAATGAATTTGCTCTGCACATTCCTGACACAAAAATAATGACTGATCAAAATTTGTACAAAAAGATGTATAAACAACTGCATGAATCTAGTTCCTTCACCAAAACTGCAATTGGAAAAGGGAATGTAGCACTGCAACTCCACAAAGATGGAATAGAGGTTTCAGGCACAATGTCAAATGTGCGTCACCGAGCTATAATTAAATTGGAGGTTCGAGATAATTTCTCTTCTCCATACAATCTGAATAATTAAAATTCTCTCTGGTGGAAAAGTATCTCAAAATTCTATAACTTACTTCAATTGAACTTCGTATTTTTCTTCTATCGTTGTTCTTTCATTGAATGTGATCATGGCTGCTCTGTGGCATAACTCCATATGAGGCCCATATCCTTTAATACTTTTCATATTAGTAATTTGTCTATCTCAGATTTTTGATGATACTGTCCCTTTAAGAGGAGTATTTTATGTTGGTTTTGTTTTAAGAGAGGTTTTAAGCAGAGGTACCGAGCTTTCTATTAGAATCCAATAAAGTAAACAGCTTGTGGGGCTTTGGGTTTTTTTTTAAAGTCAGAATAATAGAAGCAGCCTGAATGGGTGGGGTCAAGCTGCTCCAGAACAAGAATTTCTTTTAGTTTTAGCTTTCAGTCGCAGTTGTTGCTGAGATTTTGAAGCTGAGTTTGGAAGCTGCAATGCATCTCTCCTGTTAATCTCTCTGTCAGAGTTTTCTCTTCACGTTTTTCCTCCCAGACTGGAGAATTGCCTGTGAGACAATCTATTTTACTGAATTTACTTTTGTGTTCATGAGATGTTAATATTTGGAACAGTTACTGTTAAGTCGTCAAATAACCTTTTATACTGATAAGTTTTCCAATAGAGTTGTTATTCCAATTTCATCTTTCTTTTCTTGTATTTTAACAATATTGTATGAATAAAGTGTGTTTTGCTTCAAGACTGGTGGCTTGACTAATTGAATTGCATCCAAAATGCAATGCCTGACACTTGCCTTTAAAATAAGAATTTCAGGTCTAGGCTATCTTCTTGATATATTGTGATGGGGTTTGGTCTGGTCCATAACAGATTTAAAATTAACATTTGATCCTACATTCACTGCTGTTTGTAGAAGAGAGTTCCAAACAACTTGTGTCCATCGTGTGTAGCAGTATTGTGTTTAACATCTCTTCTGAACTGTCTGGTCCTAATTCTCTAACGTGGCCCTAAGTTCTAGAATCCTCAACCAGTACAAATAATCTACCTTTATTTACCCTGTCTTTTCCTATTAATATCTTGAAGATTACCCTTCAGATAACCCTTCAATCTCCTAAATTCTAGAGACAGCAGGCCTAATTCGTGTAATCTTGCTTCCTAATTTAACCAGCTATCGTTCTTGAAAACCTATATTGCACTCTGCCCCAAGGCTAATGTGTCCTTCCTAAGGTGTGGTGTTCAGATCTGCTCACAGTTCTCCAAATGGGATCTAATCAGGGTTTTGTATAACTGCAGCATAACTTCTGCATCCTTATATTTGAGTCCTCTAGATATAAAGGTAATATTCCATTATCTTTATTGACTGTTTTCTGGATCTGTTTGTGACATTTTAAAGATCTATGCACCTGAATCCCAAGTCTGTTTGTACATCCACTGCTTCTAACTTCAGACCATCTGGAAAGGACCCTGATCTATCCTTTTTTCACCTAAACCCCACACTGGCATACATTGAACTCCATCTGCCGCAGTTTTGCCCATTCCCTTAGTCTATCAGTGTCCCTTTGTAATTTTATGCTGTCATCTGCACTCTTCTATAATGCTGCCTAATTTTGGGTCATCAGCAAATGTGGATATATGACTTTCTATGCCATTATCCAAGTCATTAATAACTGACGCTCATTACAGATCACCACTGGCCACATCCTGCCAATGTAATTACTTACCCATTATCTCTACTTTCTGTCACTTGCCACTCAACCTATTTATTCATTTTGTGGGATGTGGGCGTCACTGGCTGGGCCAGTATTTATTGCCTGTCCCTAGTTGCTCTTGAGAAGGTGGTGGTGAGCTACCTCTTTGAATCACTACAGGCCATGTGCTGTAGGTTGACTCACAATACCTTTAGGGAGGGAACTCCAGGATTTTGATCCAGCCACTGTGAAGGAACTATTGGAAATATTTCCAATTCAGGATGGCGAGTGGCTTGGAGGGAAACTTGAAGGCGGTGGTGTTCCCATGTGTCTGCTGCCCTTGTCCTTCTTAAGGGAAGTGGTCATGGCTTTGGAAGGTGCTGTCTGATGATTTTTAGTGAATTTCTCCAGTGCATCTTGTAGATAGTACACACTGCTGCTATTGAGCGCCAGCAGTGAAGACAGTGGATGTTTGTGGATGTAGTGCCTGTCAAGTGAGTTGCTTGTCCTGGATGGTGTCAAGCTTCTTGAGTGTTGTTGGGGCTGCACTCATCCAGGCAAGTGGGGAGTACTCCAGCACATTCCTGACTTGTGCCTTGTAGATGGTGGACAGGTTTTAGAGAGTAAGGAAGTGAGTTACCTGCCGCAGTATTCTTCGCCTCTGACCTGATCTTGTATCCTCTATGTTTATGTGGTGAGTCCAGTTGAGTTTCTGGTCAATGATAACTCGCTGGGTATTGTTAGTGAGGGATTCAGTGATGGTAAATCCATTGAATGTCAAGAGGCAGTGGTTAGATTGTCTCTTATTGATGATGGTTGTAGCATTTGTGTGGCATGAATGTTACTTACCACTTGTCAGCCCAAGCCCTGATACCGACCAGATCTTGTCGCATTTGAACATGGACTGCTTCAGTATCTGAGGAGTCGTGAATGGCGCTGAGCATTGTGCAATCATTGGTGAACATCCCCACCTCTGACCTTATGATGGAGGGAAGGTCATTGATGAAGCAGCAGAAGATGGTTGGACCTAGGACACTACCCTGAGGAACTCCTGGAGAAATGTCCTGCAGCTGAGATGACTGACCTCCAACAACCATGACCATCTTCCTACTTGTCAGATATGACTCCAATTTCCCATCAATGTCGATGATTTGCCCACAGTTCCATGGGCTACCTCCTTAGTTAGCAGTTTCTTATGCAGGATCTTGTCAAATTCCTTCTGGAAGTCCATATAAACATTATCCATAGACATTCCCCTGTCAAATACCCTTAGTCATCGCTTCAAAAAAATTCTATGGGGTTTGTCAGGCATGACCTACCTGTTATAAATCCAGGCATAAAATTTTCAAGGTATTCAGTTACCCCATCCTTGATTATAGACTCTAACAATTTCCCATCACAGATGTTAGGCTAACTGGTTTGTAATTCCCTTTTTTTTCTGTTTTGCCTTTCTTAAAAAGTGGTGTGACATGTAATTTTCCAATCCAGAAGGATAACTCCTGTATCTAGGGAACCCTGAAAGATTATAGTTAGAGCATCTACAATGTGCCTCCATACTTCCTTTAACTCCCTCACAGATCATAGAACAAAAGATAATAGAATCCCATACAGTGGGAGAAGAGGCCATTTGGCCCATCGGGTCTGCATCGAACCTCCGAAGAGCATCCCACCCTAACCCAGCCCCATTCTATCATAATAACTCCACATGTACCATGTCAAATCCATCTGGCCTGCACATCCATGAACACTATGAATAAATTAGCGTGGCCAAGCCACATAACCTGCACTGTTTTGAACTGTGGGAGGAAACCAACACAGATACAGGGAGAATGTGCAATTCCACACAGTCACCAAAGGCTGGAATCGAACCTGAGTCCCTGGTGCTGTGACGTAGCAGTGCTAACCATTGTGCCTTCCACCCCTTGGATGGAAACCAAGAAGTCCCAGGGATTTCTCATTCTTTAATTCCATTAATTTCCTCATTGCTGATGTTTAACTTATATTAATTGTATTCAGTCTCTGTTCCCACTCCACTACTAATTTCTTCAGGACCTCTGGCAAGCTATCCTTCTTTTCTATGTAAATACTGAGGCAAAATAATTATTCAACATGTGTGCCATTTCTCCACAGTCAATATCCCCAGTTTTAGTCTTTAGTAGGCCAACATTTCTCCCGACCACCTGCTTTCCCCTTATGTTGCTGTAAAATTTCTTCCTATTGATTTTGGTCTCCCTAGCAAGGTTCCTTTCATAATCCCTTTGCACAGGTCATATAAGCTGCTTTGTAGTCTTCTGATGGTCTTTGTTTCTTTCCCATTCAGCAGGATCTGTGCTTTTTTTTTGCACTTTTGTAAGCCCTTTCTTCCAGTTTTATCCTGTCCCTTATCTCATGGTTGTTTTTCTGTAAAGTGGAGCTTTTCCCTCTCAGGGGTAGAAACTGCTTTTGGATTGTGTTAAATATTTCTTTAAACTTCCCTCACTATTCTTCAATTGTTTTACCCATTAGCAGGTTTTCCTGGTTTACTATTTACAGTCTCTGCCTCACCTTGTTAAAATTAACCTTACCCAAATCCAAAAGTCTGGAAGCTGATTCATACCTTTCACTTTCCTACACTGCACTGAATTTGATTATGCCATGATTATTATAATAAATAACGATCATGTTATTTGATAAATGTTCTCGCACAATTAGGATATTTTTTAAATCTGGCTTAACACTCATTACTAAATCCAATATTGCTTGTTCCCTTGACAACAAGGTGCAGAGCTGGATGAACACAGCAGGCCAAGCAGCATCATAGGAGCAGAAAGGCTGACGTTTCGGGCCTAGACCCTTCATCAGAAATGGGGGGAGGGGAAGGGGGTTCTGAAATAAATAGGGAGAGAGGGGGAGGCGGATAGAAGATGATTAGAGGAGAAGATAGGTGGAGAGGAAACAGACAGGTCGAAGAGGCGGGGATGGAGCCAGTAAAGGTGAGTGTAGGTGGGGAGTTAGGGAGGGGATAGGTCAGTCCAGGGAGGACGGACAGGTCAAGGGGGCGGGATGAGGTTAGTAGGTAGGAGATGGGGGTGCGGCTTGAGGTGGGAGGAGGGGATAGGTGGGAGGAAGAACAGGTTGGGGAGGTGGGGACGAGCAGGGCTGGTTTTGGGATGCGGTAGGGGGAGGGGAGATTTTGAAGCTTATGAAATCCACATTGATACCATTGGGCTGCAGGGTTCCCAAGCGGAATATGAGTTGCTGTTACTGCAACCTTCGGGTGGCATCGTTGTGGCACTGCAGGAGGCCCAGGATGTACATGTCGTCTGAGGAATGGGAGGGGGAGTCGAAATGGTTTGCGACTGGGAGGTGCAGTTGTTTATTGCGAACTGAGCGTAGGTGTTCTGCAAAGCAGTCCCCAAGCCTCCGCTTGGTTTCCCCAATGTAGAGGAGGCCACAACGGGTACAGCGGATGCAGTATACCACATTGGCAGATGTGCAGGTGAACATCTGCTTGATGTGGAAAGTCTTCTTGGGGCCTGGGATGGGGGTGAGGGAGGAGGTATGGGGGCAGGTGTAGCACTTCCTGCGGTTGCAGGGAAAAATGCCGGGTGTGGTGGGTTGGAGGGGAGTGTGGAGCAGACAAGGGAGTCACGGAGAGAGTGGTCCCTCCGGAAAGCAGATAAGGGTGGGGAGGGAAAACTGACTTTGGTGGTGGGGTCGGATTGCAGATGGCGGAAGTGTCGGAGGATGATGCGTTGGTTCCAGAGGTTGGTGGGGTGGTACGTGAGGACGAGAGGGATTCTTTTTTGGTTGTTATTGCGGGGACGGGGTATGAGGGATGAGTTGCGGGAAATGCGGGAGACACGGTGGAGGGCATTCTCGACCACTGAGGGGGGGATGTTGCGGTCCTTGAAAAACGAGGACATCTGAGATGTATGGGAGTGGAATGCCTCATCCTGGGAGCAGATGCGGCGGAGGCGAAGGAATTGGGAATAGGGGATAGCATTTTTGCAGGAAGGTGGGTGGGAGGAGGTGTATTCTAGGTAGCTGTGGGAGTTGGTGGGCTTGAAATGGATATTGGTTTCTAGGTGGTTGCCCGAGATGGAGACAGAGAGGTCCAGGAAGGAAAGAGAGGTATTAGAGATGGCCCAGGTGTACTTAAGGTTGGGGTGGAAGGTGTTGGTGAAATGGAAGAACTGTTCGAGCTCCTCGTGGGAGCACGAGGCGGTGCCGATACAGTCATCAATGTAACGGAGGAAGAGGTGGGGTTTAGGGCCAGTGTAGGTACGGAAGAGGGATTGTTCCACATAACCTACACAGAGGAAGGCATAGCTTGGGCCCATGCGGGTACCCATGGCCACCCTCTTTGTCTGTATGAAGTGGGAGGAATTAAAAGAGTTGTTGAGGGTGAGGACAAGTTCGGCTAAGCGGATGAGGGTGTCAGTGGAGGGGGACTGGTCGGGCCTGTGGGACAGGAAGAAGCGAACGGCCTTTAGGCCATCTGTATGGGGAATGCAGGTGTATAGGGACTGAATGTCCATGGTAAAGATGAGGTGTTGGGGACCGGGGAATTGGAAGTTCTGGAGGAGGTGGAGGGCGTGGGTGGTGTCACGGACGTAGGTAGGGAGTTCCTGGACCAAGGGGGAGAAAATGGAGTCCAGATAGTTGGAGATAAGTTCGGTGGGGCAGGAGCAGGCGGAGACAATGGGTCGACCAGGGCATTCAGGTTTGTGGATTTTGGGAAGGAGATAGAAGCGGGCAGTGCGGGGTTGGGGAACGCCAAAGTCTGAAAATTTGTTGCTCGAGACAAGGTGTAACTTATTACCTGTCTCTGGAACCATTAAAGTAAAGTTTATGGTCCATGTCAAATCAAAAGAAGCTCCATGGTGCCAAGTATGGAGTGCAGACTCCCAATAGGAAGAAAAATCAACAAGTGTGTTATGTTAAAATGATAAAGACATACTATCTCAAGGTCAATAGTCAGGTGAAAAGTATATTTGTGTGAGTGAAATAAAAATATCAGATCAATTAGAGAATGAATCAGAAATTCATAATGTAAAAGTTGATTCTCCAGTAGATTTGATATTACTGAGGGACATAAAAGGTTAGATAGATAATACTTTATTTTCCAGAAAACAATCAAAGTAGTTTATCTCATAGAATCCCTACAGGGGGGAAACAGGCCCTTTGGTCCAACAAGTCCACACTGACTCTCAGAGCATTCTACCCAGACCCATCCCTATACCCCACCTCATCTCCATTATGGGCAATTTAGTATGGACAATCCACCTAGCCACTGAGGGAGGAAATTGGAGCACCCAGAAGAAATGCATGCAGACACAGGGAGAATGTGCAAAGTCCACACAGGCAGTCACCTAAGGGTGGAATTGAACCCAGGTCCCTGGTGCTGTGAGACGGCAGTGCTAGCCACTGACCCACCATGCTGCCTCATAAAGGCTATTGTTTATAAAGGCTATTGAACCATTGGGTGAGTTGAGTGAATAGTCTAATAAGAGTGTTGTTGGCTGTTCATGATCTTAATGTAAGTGTGAATTACCTATAAAAAGAATTCTTACAGTCTCAATACAGAGAAATTTGATCAAGTGTAGGAAGAAGTTAAATTTATGATGGACAATGACGTTATTGTTTCGTGTCACAGTCGCTGGATCTCACCTTGTTGTGCTGGTGCCTAAGCCAGATGGATTGCAAATATCCTGTATTTACTGTAACAGAGTCAACATGGTAACAAAACTGGACTAATATCCTATTCCACAATTCATACAATCCCTGCAGTGCAGAAGCAGGCCATTTGGCCCATCAAGTCCACACCAACCCTCCGAAGAGCATCCCACTCAGATCCATCCCTCTAACTTATCCCCATAACCCTGCGTTTCCCACAGCTAATCCTACACGTCCCCGAATGCTGTGGGGAATTTAGCATGGCCAATTCACCCTACCTGCATATCTTTGGACTGTGGGAGGAAACCGGAGCATCCAGAAGAAACCTACACAGACACAGGGAGAATGTGCAAACTCCACATTGTCACCCAAGGTTGGACTCAAACCCGGGTACCTGGAGCTGTGAGGCAGCAGTGGATATGCATAATTCCTCACCAAAATCAACGTGCTCAAAGAATATTTGCACATTCCATGGATTCATATAAAAACAGACAACTGCGGATGTTAGAAATCAGAAACAAAATCAGAAATTGCTGCAGAAACTCAGCAGGTCTGGAAGCACATGTGGAGAGTAATCAGAGTTAACATTTCGGGTCCAGTGACCCTTCTTCAGAACTGATTCTCGACTGATATCAAATGATCGCAGTTCAATGATATAACGAAGAGTAGTTTGCATTAAACTATTAGCTTTAGCCAGGTATAGGATAAGCAAGATCTTTTTAAAACTGAAGTCAAAAACTTTTGTGTTGAATTTGAAAGAGACCTAATGACAAGTGCAAATATAATTTGTCCTGGAAAATGAGAGTGTTCAGAGCAGGCGAAGGAAATAAGCTACCTCTGTGAAAGAATATGTCAAATTTCTGCAGCCAAAATTTCTGGGCAGATCTCTGCAGATTATTAATGTGTAATTCTGCAAAAATTGCTGCTCTATGGTTCAGAATAATACAAGAACTCGGTGGGAAACAGTTAGCTTTGGAATAGGCAGCTTTCTGCACTTACCTCCCACATACATTCTGAAAGAGGAACTAAGTAGCTAGATAGCAGGAGGTAGAGAGAGGGAGGGAGCAGCTGCCCAGGAGACCGGCCTCTGATTTGTTGGCGCATAGGAGCCGTAACACGTCTTCATTACAAACTCAAGCAATCCTCCAATAACGGAGAATAGCTGGAGCCGGATCTGGCGTCTCTCTGAAAAAAGGAATAACCATAAATAGACGAGCAGTAGGCATTATCTCTCCCTGAATAACGATCGGAAGTTTTTCAGTTCACAGGAAGGGTGTGGGTTTGAACTGGGTTACATTGCGTGTTGGAACAGAAGAAAGTGGACCCCACAGCCTGGACTCAGTGAGATCCCCCCCGCAGGAAGTCAGGCAAGGTTGGCACCAAACTGCTGTAGCTAATGTGTGTTATTCCTGTTTTACAATCGTGCCTTGAACATTGCATGTTGTATTATATTTTTAACAGAATGGCGACGCCGATTGAAGAGATTATAAAATCGGTTGACTCCAACATACTTGTGGGAATCGAGATCACAAACAGCAGCAAACATTTTGATCTAACTGCAGCAGCGTGAGTACAATGACAACAAGGTGTAGAGCTGGATGAACACAGCAGGCCAAGCAGCATCATAGGAGCAGAAAGGCTGATGTTTCGGGTCTGGACCCTTCATCAGAAATTAATCCTGCACTGAAGCAGAGTTTGAGCCTGCTTCCTGATTTGAATGTGTTATTCACTAAGTTACGGCTGCCCAGATCTCCCACCCCCTCCAAACACCCGCGCAGCCTCCCTGTTTGAAATATAAGGTATAATCAATAATACGTGGTAATATATTTTGCAAGTTGTTGCTCACGTTTACCTGTGACCCACTTTCTGACTTTCCTCAGAGATTCGGTATTTGAAAGTGTATCTCCAAAACCTTTCTTATTCCTGTTTTTATCCAAATATCTTTTAAACGGGTACAATCACAACATTTAAAAGACGTTTGGATAAGTGCGTGAATAGAAAAGGTTTGGAGGGATATGGGCCAAGAGCAGGCAGGTGCGACTAGTTTAGCTTGGGATTATGTTCAGTATGGACTGGTCGGACTGAAAGGCCTGTTTCCGTGCTATATGACTCTAGATCACCCAGCTGGGTCGGTTGTTTTTGGTGAGTACCATTTCTCACAGTTTGGGCAATGCCTGCTTTATAAGGTGTGTAATTGTAAGGGATAAAGTCAGTGAATTTGTGTGTATGAGCATTTTTGGATTTACAGAAGATCAACAGGACTTTGTGGGAAGTTAGGGAGGAAATTGCGAGGCCCTTTGCATTAATACTTGTATCATCTATAACTATGCGTGGGGTGCCGGCAGACTGGAGAGTGGCTAATGTTTTGCCTCGTTTAGGAAGGGTTGCAAGGTGAGAAGCGTGGGAACTATAGACCTGTAAGTCTGACTTCAGTGGTGGGTAAGTTGTTGGAAGTGATTCAGAAAGACTGGCTTAATGTGCATTTGGAGAGACACGGAATGATTAGGGATAGTCAGCATGGTTTTGTACGAGGGAAATCGTGTCTTTCAAACTTGGTTGAGTTTTTTTGAGGAAGTAACTAAAAAGATTGAGGGCATTGTTTACTTGGACTCTATCTATTTGGATTTTAGTAAAGCTTTGGACAAGGTTCAGGATGGTAGACTAATTGGTAAAGTTAGGTCACATGGTATTCAGGGTGAGCTTGCCAATTGGATACATTATTGGTTTAACAGCAGTAGACAGAGTAGTGGTGGAGATTTGCTTTTTGTACTGGAGGCCTGTGACCAGCGATGTTCCACAGGGATTGGTTCTGGGTCCTTGTTTGTTTGTTATTTATATAAATGATTTGGATGAGAATATTGAAGGCATAGTTAATAAGTTTGCATACACCAAAATTGGTGGCATAGCAGAGAGTGAAGAAGGTTTTCTAAGATTACAGAGGTATCTTGATCAAATGGGCCAGTGGGCTGAGAAATGGCAGATGGAGTTCAATTTGGATAAATGCGTGGATATTGCATTTTGGTACAACAAACTAGGGTAGGGCTTATGCAATTAATAGGAGGGCCTTGGGTAGTGTTATAGAACAGAGGGACCTAGGGTGCAGTTATATAATTCTTTGAAGTTTGCATCACATATAGACAGGGTGGTTAGAAAGGCATTTGGCACACTTGCCTTCATTGCTCAGTCCTTTGAGTATAGGAGCTGGGAGGTCATGTTGAGGTTGTACAGGACATTGGTGAGGCCTCTTCTGGAATACTGTGTCCACTTCCGGTTGCCCAGATATAGGAAGAATATTACTGAGCTGGAGAGGGTTCAGAAGGGATTTACCAGAATGTTGCCAGGTATGGAAGGTTTGAGTTATAAAGAAAGGCTGGGACTTTTTTCACTGGAGTGAAAAGTTGAAAGGCGACCTGATAGAAGCTTATAGAAGTAATGAGAAGTATAGACACAGTTAATGGTAGTTGTCTTTTCCCTGAAGTGGGGAATTTCAAGCCTAGGAGGTGAGGGGAGAGAGATTTAAAAAGACATGAGGCAATTATTTTATACAGAGGGTGGTTCACGTGTGGAATGAACTTCCTGAGGAAGTGGTGGATGTGGGTACAATTACAATGTTTAAAATACATTTGGATAAGTACATGAATAGGAAAAGTTTGGAGAGATATGGGCCAAGAGCAGGACAGGTGGGACTAGTCTAGTTTGGGATTATGTTGGGCGTGGACTGGTTGGACAGAAGGGTCTATTTCCCTGCTCTATGACTGTAAGTATTATCGATCTGAATATTCTTCTGAGCACAGTTCAGAAACTTTTCTCCTTCTCTGTCCTTTACACTGTTACTATGTTAACCTGTATTAGGTTAATTAAAATCCTGAGGTGAGATTTGAATATATATCCTACTTATTCATAGAACCCCTACAGTGTGGAAACGGGCCATTCGGCCCAACAAGTCCACACCACCCCTCTGAAGAGCATCCCACCCAGACCCATTCCCCTATGCCTGCATTTCCCATGTCTAACCCACCTAACCTAAACATCCCTGGGCACTATAGCATAGCCAATCCACCAAGCCTGCACATCTTTGGACTGTGGAGGAAACCCACACAGACACAGGTAGAATGTGCAAACTCCACACAGACAGTCACCTGAAGCTGGAATTGAACCCAGGTCCCTAGCGCTGTGAGGCAGCAGTGCTAATCACTGAGCCACCGTGCTGCCCGAAGGGCCTCATGGAACAGCACGACAATTAAACTAATTGTGCTCTTGCCCTTTATTCACACATGCACAATTGCCAATAAGAACGAGCAGAGCTGAGATCCTGCCTATTTTTATCTTCTCGGCAGCTACACTTTCACTAACTGCTGCCTTGGATTGGAAACCTTGAGTCATAAAGTTATAACAGCACAAGGAGGCTATTCAGCCCATCATGTCCATGTCAGTAATGGACCATCAGTGCATCCTAATCCCATTTTCCAGCCCTACATCTGAAGCTTTGCACACTATGGTATCAAGTGCTCATCTAAAAACTTCTTAAATGTTGTGGGGGTTCCTGCCTCTTCCATCTTTTTAGGCAGTGAGTTCCAGCTAACCACCGCTCTCTGGGTGAATGTTTTTTGCCCAAATCCCCTTTTAATCCTCTAGCTCCTTGCCTTGAAACTTTGCCCCCTGGTTATTGACTCCTCCCTGCTAAAGGGAAAGGATTCTTTCTATGTAGCCTATCTGGCCTCCCATTACACTACAAAAATGCACGTTGTTTTTGTTTTCTTTAAGCAAAGCTGCAAAATGAAATTTTTATCATCTTTAAAATTGAGCTGTGATATTTTGCACATATGCAACATCCCATTTTACAGGACATATGCTGAATGTGGCGTTGTACAAAGTCCACCACCACCAACTATAGCGAAGGAGAAGAAAGGAACGTGTGTGTTCATCAAGACCCCGTTCTCGCTCTATGGCAGTGCTGGAGTCCTCAGCTACTCCTTTGGTGACCATCAGTTCTCCCTTCTGTTTTCCAACCCTCTTGACTGCATCAAGTACGACAGTGAATTTGCTCTGCACATTCCTGACACAAAAACAATGACTGATCGAAATTTGTACAATAAGATGTATACACAACTGCATGAATCTAGTTCCTTCACTAAAACTGCAATTGGAAGAGGGAATACAGCACTGCAACTCCACAAAGATGGAATGGAGATTTCAGGCACAATGTCAAATGTGCGTCACAAAGCTATAATTAAATTGGAGGTTCGAGATCATTTCTCTTCTCCATACAAGCCTAATGATTAAAATTCTCTTTGGTGGGGAAATATCTCAAAATTCCATCACTTATTTAATGGAATTTCTTAATTGTCTTATTTTCTAGTGTAATGAAATCCATACCAAAATTGACCAGTAATCACAGGACTATAATGCCTTTTTATATAGAATAACGGAGTTATTTGCTTCATATCCTATTTTTGTAAGGATTTTGTCCATTCATAATAAGACTATTATTTTGTTTCTAACACTGACTTACTTTTTCCTAAAAGTCACTGTTAGAACATGATAAACTTTACCTATCTCCTGATGTAACGCACATCAGTCTGACTTGGAAACTATATTGTTCCTACACTGTCACTTTATCAAAATCCTACAGTACCCTTCCCAACAGCACTGTGTGTGTCCGTCCAGCCCAAAGACTGCAGTGCTTTAAAAAGGCAGTTCACCACAACGACCTTCTCCTTTAGGGCAATTAGGGATCGATTAAAAACTGCAGACCTGACCAGTGACACCCACATCACATTAAAAGAAAACGTTCCTCATTGCCTCAAACGTATAACCTGCAGTAGAGGTTTTCTTTTCTTCTATAATTGAAAGGCTTTTGTAATCTCAGCCTCGCATAATATAACCATGCTTATTGAAAGTAGCCGTGGATGTAATTGTGACTTTGGGCAATATTGTACTAACATTTTAAAAGTGAACGACTTGTGCTACCTGCTCTGCATTAGCAATTGCACAGTTACTGACACTGAACTGACATGTTAATTAGATCATAAAGTAGAAGGAGGGCAAGAGCCAAACTTGAGTAATGTTCCAACCAAAGACAGAATGTGATAAAGCTGGCCACTAAGACTGTGAGTAAGACACGTGACATTGGTCATTTTCTAACTTTGCATTTCCTATAGAGACCTTTGCCAACTTGAACTGTGCATTTGAAACATGGATTCATGTTGTACACAGTTTCCTGACCAGAAGGACTCCTTAATTTCCAATAAACAATTCATGCTGGTTAAACCTCCCCTCTGGACTGCACTCAATAGGTAAGGCAGTGTTGATCAGGGGTCACATATTTAATAGCAACTTGTGAGACACCATCTCCAGCATGGAACCCTGTCAGACATGAGCATAAGCTGCAGTATCGGGACTTCAATGTTATTCTGAACTAAATATGTATTTTATGTATATTATCAAGGTGTGTAACAGCTTAAAATGGGACATTCTAGAAGTTGAACACTGACTTTGCGGAATCTGGTGAACTTTAATGATCATTAGATTGTGAATTAGATAAATGAATGAAAAAATGTGGAATTGAAAGCTTGAGGACTTCACCTTTTTAATAATCTAATGAATGGTTTCTTTTTTTTTCAATGGAAAAACATCTAAACCCTGCTTGGATAAAGTACTTTTCCTCTGCCTGTCTGTTCTTTTCAGTCGAGATGACAAAATAAATTAGCTGCATTTAACTTCACTTACATCAGTGCCTGATAGTTATATACATTTACCATTCATTCTATTTTTACTCATTACACAGTTAAAATCTTACGTAATAGAAAATTTGTTATGAATTTTTGCTTATATAACTCAATCTTTGAGTATCATCAAATTATTGAATCACTGTATTTTTGTAAAAAAGGAAATTTGGATGTCAGGAACATGAAGATCTATAATTAACCTAAAGAAGGACTTGAGGAAAGGTAAATGTACTGGGTTAGACCTATTAAATGGAGTCTTGAACATTTATACTGGTTTTAAAGAAACATCTTAACCTTGTAATTCTAACCTTGTTTTACTTTTGGCTCTGATGTACTTACAATATTTTAGTTTGCAATTTTTACAATAAGAACATTTGTGATTGGTGTTGCAATTTTTTATGATTATTAATGACACATTAAATGCTGGTTACTATTGTGTTCAAACTGTTGTTTTTCTGACTTGTTACCGTATCCCTGGAACAGTTCTCCTTGGAAAAGTGAAGATTAGAGATTTGATGGAGGTATTCAACATCATGATAGATGAAGAAAAACTGTTCTCATTGGTAGCACAATCGAGAATCAGAGAATGTCACTTTAAGGCAGACAGCCAAAGAAGCAACAGTGATATGAGGAAAACATTTATGCAGTGAGTAGCTTTGATCTGCAATACACTACCTGAGAGCATTTAAAGTGGGAGATTTACCAGAGTTTGCACACACAATTTTTATCTCAAAAATATACTTTATTCATAAAAAAATCTTTGTATATGTACATTGACACAGTTGCATATCAAGTAAACACAAAACATTGGAGTTTGACTATACACAAAAACAAAGACCTCTCTTACACATACGATACTAATATTTACACATATTTGATACACTGGGAGGGTCTGATAACTGAACGGACACCCATTTAACTTCAGCAGGAAGACCTCAGACAGTGGTCTTTCCCCATGTGCCTTGGCGGCAGCTGCACCAAGCTTTACTGCGTCCCTCAGCACGTAGTCCTGGACCTTGGAATGTGCCAGTCTGCAACACTCAGTCGGGGTCTGCTCCTTGTTCTGGAAAACCAACGGGGTTCGGGGAGACCAAAGAGCATCTTCCATCAAGTTGACGGTCTTCCAGGTGCAGTTGATGTTGGTCTCAGTGTGTGTTACAGGGAAAAGACCATAGAGCACAGAGTCCCACATCATGGAGCTGCTCAGGACAAGCCACAACAAAAACTATTGCACCTTCCGCCAGACCTCCATTGCAAAGGCACGTTCCAGAAGGAGATGTGTGACAGTCTGAATGCCCCCACCCAGCAGCCACTTTGAAGGGTGGTGCAGGCTGACTGGGCGTACATGAAAGATCTCACAGGTAGTGCCCTTCTCACCCGCTCCAATCCTCTTACAGACTTCTCGAGACTCTCTTGTAATCTCACCAGTTTCTTTAAGCCACATGCAAGGGAGTATGCTTTTCAGTCAGCCTGAGGCACAATCTCCCAGATTCTATTTCAAAGGGGTTACATTTCTTTATTATCGTAACCGATAACATTGATCAGAGAGACCCAATAACCAACAGGTCTGTTTTGGCAGCTGTCCAGTTGCCACCCTGCATGCTTTGTTTGTGCACCAAATGCATGATCGCTGGCCAATCCTGTTGTAAATTGAATTGGTTAGAGTACACTGACTGGTTGCAGCTATGCCATATATACCTTAGGTATTTACTGACATCACCAGTTTTAACTGGCTTGTGGTCCCCAGGTCCCCAGTCTCTTGGGGATCAGCTCAACGCTGCTCTGTTAAACCAGATAAAACAGGTTTTAAATAAGGGTCACCAGTTCTGACTCTGATTTCTCTCCACAGATGCTGCCATCTTCTGTGTTTTCCCAGCAAGTTCTCTTTTGGGTCCAAATCACTGTATTTCCTGCCTGTTCATGTATGTGTCTAAATGCTACCATATCTACTTCTACCCCCTCGCCTGGCTGCGTGTTGCAGGCACCTCCAACCCTCTGCATAAAAATTTGTCTCGCACATCTCCTTTACACTTTCCTCCCTCACTTTAAAATCTATGCCCTCAACTAATTTAACATTTCCATCCTGTGAAAAAGACTCCTACTATCCACCTGCCTCTCGTAATTTTGTATACTTCTATCAGGTTGCCCCTCAGCCTCCAAAACTCTAACAAAATTTGTTGAACTTCTCCTTTTAGCTAATACACTCCAGTCCAGAAAACATCTTGGTAAACTTCTTTTGCACCCTCTCCAAAGCACCCACATCTTTCCTATTGTGTGGTGACCAAAACTGCACACAGTACTTCAGATGCGGCCTAACTAAAGTTTTATACAAATGCAACATGACTTGCCAACTTTTATACTCAATGCACCGACTAATGAAGCATGCCATACACCTTCTTTACCACCTTATCCACTTGAAGAGTCTAAGGATAGGACGAAGTGAATTGTTCATGCAGGGACATGGCAGGGACTTGATGGGCTGAGTGGCCTCCTCTATGTTATAACCATTCTGTGGTTCTTATAGGTAAACCAGGTAAAAGGATTGCTCTTGGTTCTAATCATAAAAGAAAAACTTTGAGCTCTAGAAAACCATCCTTCTGTTATTTATTCTGGTAGATAAATGGATCTATTTAGGTAAGCCCTATCTATATACTGATTTCTCGCATCATTGCCCTGCGTCAAAGCTGGGAAGTATGTGCAGTTGTATTATCAGGGACTGGGAGTATAGTACAACAAGGTGAGAGGCATTCCCTTGGCAGCTTCCTCAATTAACCACAACAAAGATATGTTATTTCTAACACGAGGCTGTGCCTCTCTCTAATAAAAATGTAGTTACCAATGTTAAGGTTACCAATGATGCAATATTAAGGAAGATACACATAAGTACAAAGAGTTTAAAAAGTATAAATAGTTTCCTAAAATATAAGCTGGTTTGTGGGTTTCCATGACCGTGTTCATTGTTTCCAAGCTTGACAATTGCAAGTGATGTCTTTCATCTAAAATATATAAAGCTTATCACGCAGATGTTATCAGAATAGCAGGGATTCTTCAGGCCTGACTGCATGGACTAGTTTCAGTGTTGTTTGAGAAAAATGTTAATTTCAGTTCAGATAATTGTGTTTACTCCACATTGGGTTCATGAAGCTTGGCTAACATGTGTGGTCAGCTTATTGCTGTGGCCATTTTAAGTCAGTGCTTTTTCCTTTTTGAAACCATTTCAAAAAAATAGCTCGTGGTTAGTCCTGCTGCCAGAGAGCTCGGTTTGATTCCAGCCTTGGGTGACTGTCCTTGTGGAGTTTGCATGTTCTCCCCATGTCTGTGTGTGTGTTTCTACCAGGTGCTCTGTTTCCTCCCACGGTCCAAAGATGTACGGGCTAGGTGGATTGGCCATGGGAAATGTGGGGCTACAGGGATAGGATAATGGGTTGGGTTTTGGGTGGGATACCCTGCAGAGGGTCAGGGGAGACTGCATCGGCAAAACAACCTCTTTCTGCACTGTTGCATTCTAAGATTCTAAGAATGTCCCAAATCTTGAAATCAATCAAAAATCAATAGTCCATATCTTATCATTATTGTGAGAAGTATAAGAGTAAATAAGCATCAATACATTTGTATAAAACATTGGATAGATGACAGTTAAGTGTACAGCATATAATTTTAGGTCCCTTTGTAGAAAGGGGATTAAAGCTTTAGACAGCATACAATATAGTTTGACCACAATAATGCAAACTTATAATTATGAGGAAAGACAACTTACTGAATCTAGTGTCATCAGAGAATGCTGAGAATATTTGTTTTAAGGTTTTTCCAAATTATGAAAGGGTTTGATAGAGCAAACCGGAAAAACTCTATTCCCTACAATTGGGAGTCAGTGATGAGGCATCAGTTAAAAAATGCTACTTAAAGTGAGACAAAGGGAGAAAGTCATTAATGCAGAGTTGTTAGGGAATTATCATTATCACTGATCCTAGATAGGTTAGGTACCATTACAGGTCGAAGAGAAAAGTAGGTACTTATCTGGAGCAGATGAAGATCCGAGACACAAAGTGTGTTTGGGAGAGCACAATTCATTTCTAATTGTAGCATCAAGGACATGTTGGGCTGAATGACCTCTGTCTGTGAAAGTAACCTCAAGATTTCTGTGATGAGTCTGAACAAGTCAGGGTATGCCACTTCAAATCAAACGGAGAAACTGTCAAGTGGATGCCAACCTCACTGGCTAAACTGCTGTAAATAAAGTGTAATAGTGATGTTTATACCCCCCCGCCCCAGCCCCCGCGTTACGTTTCTATTATGTAGTGTGTATTTTTCTATTGATTATGTGGACCTCTTGATCAACTGGAATATTTGATCAATCAGCCCACTCCGGTTTCCGTAGGTGCCAGTCAATAAAAAGTTTGCTGTACTCCCACTGCACCACACCTTCCTCAGCTGTAGGTATTATGGAGGTTGATGACCCTTAAGCTTCCAGTAATTGGGAGTTGGTGGGCGGGCTATCTGATACCGTAGCTACTGCCTGTGACATGGAGGAACAGAGTGGGCTGGCTGGGATGGCAGTGAATTAGCCACCTGCCATGTGTTACATGTTGTCTGCCTTCAAAGGTAAAATAGGGGACAGTAAAATGCGCCCACATTTCCCTGGAACATCAGTCCAGACCCCTATAGATTGCTAATGAAGTAGGGTCTATCAGTATGTGACATCACTCAGCTCAACTGATACATGTGTAATGGCTGACATAATTGTACGATGCTTGTATCACCAGGTTTTGGTATTTAGATGCAAGTGACTATCATTCATGACAATTTCAGATTAAACCAATTCATAGTTTCTTCAGTGTAGCAGCCTGGTGCCCCTGCACAAAGTTGTAAAACCATTGACCCAGAGGAGCTTCCAAAAAATAGATCTGGCTGCCTCACTTGCTGAGCAATGAGGCAAACTGAGCAGAGAGGGGAGCTGCGAGCGGGTGAAGAGGTGAGTGGGGAGGGGGGCTGTGAGAGAGGAATGGTGAGGGGACCAGGGAGTGGTTTGTTGAGAGGAATGCTGAAGTGAGTGGGGAATGGGTGATGAGGGGAGTGGCAAGGGGAGCAATGCAGGGAGTGGGTGATGAGAGGAGCAGCAAGTGGGTGGTGAGGGGAATAGGAAGGGAGCAGTGAGTGGGGGTATTGATGGAGAAGCAGCAACAACAGCTGCATAAAAGTGATGTCAGTGACACCAACTTGCTGTTGGATAGGGAAGTCTTCTCTAATGAATAACTGCCTTTGAATACAATATTTGATCAGTCCCTCCCTGTCTATATCCATAGGTGAGATTAGTGCACATGCATAGAATGTTATTCAGCTACAGGAGCAGCACATAATAAGGAGCCTGTGGAACTGTAGATGTTCCACTATCTTGACAGAGTGACTTAAGATAATGTAGCCACACACAGCGCCATTTTAGGTACAAGGTACCTAGCTACAAAAACTTGGGTACAAAGTAGTAAAAGAGAGAAACAAAGTTAAAAAGTTAAGCATTACAGACCTTCATAGAATAAGTAGAAAAATAAAGAAAGAAGGTAATAGTTAACGTTAAAGTCCATCTTAACATAAACTATAAAAACAAAGGGATGAGGTTAAAGTTTGACGGTCTTTGTTGAGTGCTTGGTCTCTCTGGGGCCCAATCTCCTGCACTAAGCTCGCTCTCTGGGAGACCTTAGCTGCCCGTTATTGACACCGCTACCGCAGATACCAGGGACAGAAGTCACCGCTTGCTTTGCCTGTGTTGGGTTGATGTTAGAGGTACATGTGTAACATTTCTTGAAAACCCATAAAGGCCACACAAACATTAATGACATGTAGGTGAGTATCACAGGCCAAGTAATGTTTGTACGTCGTTTTGCAGAGCCTTTTTATAATAATGCAGGTAGGAATCAATTTGTTTTTGATGTGATAGGTCTGACCCAATTCCCTACACAATGAGCTTCTCATCATTACAGGATTTTGCATGTGACAGAGGGCGGGCGGGCGCTAGGACCATGCGGAATGCTGTTGTTTGGAGCAGGATTCCAGGGCCTGGGCTTTTCCTGAAAAAACATTGCCCGGTTCCAGAGGCACTTCCCGGGGGCCGCAGGTAAATACAGTAACAGCCGGCCGGGGGAGCCGGGCAATGTTCGTGAAATAACAGCCGCAAGCACTGAAAAAGGCCGAGAGCTGGGACTGAACCCGAGATTTCCACCAAAAACCCTGGGATCCTGCTAATTCACACCCTACCCCGGGACTGGGGTAGCATGGGGGAGAGCGGGAGAAGGGCCTCGGGAGGGGACAGCATGGGGGAGAGCGGGAGAAGGGCCTCGGGAGGGGACAGCATGGGGG
>NW_025967992.1:24491-25000 GCF_021869965.1 Rhincodon typus
AGAGTCGCAGTAGGTCCTTGGCAGGGGGCAGACAGCATGGGGGAGAGGGGCAGAAGGGCGTTGGTAGGGGACAGCATGTGGGAGAGGGGGAGAAAGGCCTTGGTGGGGTGGCATGCTGACATGATTGGCGAGGTGGGAGATGGGTCGGGGCTGGGAGGGAGTACAGGGATGAGGATTGGGGTGTGGGGTAATGCACGAGCACGAATTGGGTAGGATAGGCATAAGTGGGATAGAGTTGAGTTGTGTGGGAGTGGGGTTGGAATGTGAGATGAGTGTGGGGTATGGGCTGGGGGGGGCCATGTGCACTGGGAGAGGGATTTGAAGGGGGTGAGGGTGGACAGAGATGAGGTTGGAGGTTTGGTGCAGCTCAGGTGGGTGTGTAAGGTGAGGGCTGGGGTAAGGTTCGGGGTATGGGATGGTGATCGGGAAAGTGTTCAGGGTTGGGGGCCAGAGCGGGATTGCAAGTATTGTTTGTTGTGATTTGGAGCAAGGAGTTCAGTGAGTTACTT
>NW_025967993.1:0-22598 GCF_021869965.1 Rhincodon typus
GACTCCAACTATCCATTCCATCCATGTCTCTCATCATTTTATAAGCTTCTATCAGGTTGTCCCTTATCCTTCAACGTTCAAGTGAAAACATATCAAGTTTGTCCAATTTCTTCTCATAACTAGTACCCTCCAAATCAGGCAACATTCTGGTAAACCATTTCTGTACTCTCTCCAAAGCCTCCACATCCTTCTGGTAGTGTGGTGACCAGGACTGCATACAATATATCAAATGTCGCCTAACTAAAGTTCAATACAGCTACAACATTACCTGCCAATTTTCTAAAATCTATGCCCTGATCAATGAAAGCAAGCATGCCATTTGCCTTCTTCAGCACCTTATCCACTTATGTTGCCACTTTTAGGGAACTGTGGACCTGTATACCTAGATCCCTTTGTACATTGATGCTATCAAGGGTTGTGCCATTTACGGTATTATTCCCTCCTGCATTATCTGGTTGGCACTGTTGCCTCACAGCGTCAGGGACCTGGGTTCAATTCCACCTCAGGCAATTGTGTGGAGTTTGCACATTCTCCCTGTGTCTGCATGGGTTTCCTTCGGATGCTCCAGTTTCCTCCCACAGTCCAAAGATGTGCAGGCTAGGTGGATTGGCCATGCTAAATTGCCTGTAGTGTTCAGGGATGTGTAGATTAGGTGGGTTATGGGGGGATGGCTGTGGGTGGGATGCTCTGAGGGTCGGTGTGTACTTGTTGGGCCGAAGGGCCTGTTTCCACACTGTAGGGATTCTATGATTCTACAATGATGTTTAGACCTTCCAAAATGCATCACTTTGCATTTGTCCAAATTAAACTCCATCTGCCATTTCTCTGCCCAAAGATCTTAGCTTGCTTTCTCAGTGCTAAGTCACTTTGCACCTACTTGGAAGTTCACAGCACTTCTGTCTTATCATGATTTAGTGCACTGCCCCTTCATTCAGTTCATTTAAGCTTAGAGTAGTCCTGTCTTAGCACAGGCAGAAAGCCAAACAGCCATTCTTGCCAAAACTGAACAGACAAGGGAGGGGAGGGGGTGTGTGGGCAGACATATTGCTGTATGGCACCATGTTATGCCAATATCAAACTAACATGGTGTGCCAGCACTTGACATGGGCAAACACATTGAGGCATGACTGTTTGGTTGGAGCACATGCAAAGTCTAAGTAGAGCAGTCATTTCTGTAAGAGGGTGGCGCTACACTCTGACAAGGGTGTAATCTGATCTCAGTCTATCAGGCACTCGGTGTGATCCAAGTCCACGGATCAGTCCAGGGACTAGGATATGGTTAGTCCTACAGGTCAAGTACAACCAAGTGAAGGGGATGCTGGGTAATCAGTCAGGGGGTCAGGTCTGTTCTCATAAGTAAGTCCAGGGATTGGGCCAAGATCAGTATTGGGGGTTTGGGCAATGAACATCAAGGGGGAGGGGTGGGTTATCAGGGGACACTGCTATGTTGGGGAAAATGGGAATCTCATTTGTCAGCTTTGGAGCCAGCACATCAGGATGATGGAGAGAAGGCTACGACTATGAAGAGATAAGGGTTGGAGGCGACATAGCATGGAAGAGTACTAGGAATGTGTGGATCTTCATAATGATGACCAGCAGGGCTTAGATTGGGGAGGGTGGCAGGTGTGGGGAGGGGTAGATAATGAAGCTGGGTGTGGCTATTTGGTAGGCCTGGAGTTTTGGGGGAAATCTCAGGATATTAAAGAGTTAGGTAAAAGGGTTGGGTGGGAACATGGGGAGGCTCAAAACTGATGAGATTGACAGGGCTTGCTATCCGAAATGGAAGGTTGGCAATATACCTACAAGGACCAGGTTGAAAACCTGCAATGTACCCTCTCAAAGACAACCCAGAAACCTTCCACCTCCCACCGGACCTCAACTGCACTGTGAAGCTGTAAAATCTTTTTTTCTTTATTCATTCATGGCATGAGGATGTCACTGGTCAGGCAGCATTTATTGCCCATCCTTAATTGCCCAAGGTGCAGTTAAGAGTCAACCACATTGCTGCAGGTCTGGAGTCACATGTAGGCCAGTAGGTAAGGATGGCAGTTTCCTTCCCTAAAGGGCATAAGTGAACCAGATGGGTTTTTCCGATAATCGATAATGGATTCATGGTCATCATTAGATTCTTAATTCCAGATGTTTATTGAATTCAAATTCCACCACCTGTCATGGCAGGATTCGAAACTGGGTCCCCAGACCCTTATCTGTGTCTCTGGATTAACAGTCCAGCGATAATACCACGAGGCCGAAATAGCTGCCCACAAATCCAGAGTGGGTGGAGTCAGTGTGTTTTGTTGTTTTCTTTAGGGGTAGGTCCACTTGTGGGCAGCGTGAGTCCTTCAAGATTCAAAATTAAACACATCTTTCATTTTATTACTCTGCATTTACTCTCACGCATTGACGAATGATGTCGATTTGAAATCCTGGCCATAAGCGATGTTGACCATGTCACTGACCATGAAGGATGAATCCTAGTGATCTCTGTGAAGCAGAAGTGATCACAGGTAACCCTTAAATTGTCAGCAGCAGTTGACAAATTGCCAAACGCATTCCAAAGATCTCATACGCACTCGTACAAGGCATTCGTTAGACCATAGCTGGAATAATGTGTACAGTTCTGGATGTCATTTTAGAAGAAAGATGTGCATGCAATAGAGAGAGAGCAGGAGTGATTTACAAGAATGGCTCCAGGATTGAGAAACTATAAAGGACAGACTGAAGAAGTTGAGAATGTTCTCCTTGGTGTGAAAGTGGCTGAGAGGAGACTTGAAAGAAGTTTTCAAAATCATGAGTAGACTGAGTAGAGTAGAAAGGGAGAAGCTGTTCCCTTTTGTCAAAGAAATAAGAACAAGAGGGTGTAGATTTAGAGAGATGTGCAAGAGAGGGAATGGTGCAAAACAATTTCATGTAGCAACTTGTTAGGCTATGGAATGCAGTGCCTAGAAATGTGATGGAGGGGGACAATTCAGTTGAGGCATTCAAGAGACCTTTGGATGATTAATTGAATGAAATCAACATATGGAGGTATGGGGTAAAAGCTGCAGATTGGCACAGGATCATGATGCTTGTTTGAAGAGCCAGGGCAGGCACAACAGGCCAAATGGCTTCTTTCTGCATCGAAGCAAAGAACAGTACAGCACAGGAGCGGGCCCTTCAGCCCACCAAACCTGTGCTGACAGATGATACTTTCTAAACTAAAAGCCTTTTGCCTCTATGTGGTCTGTATCCCTCTATTCTGAGGAAGGGTCAATCGACCTGAAACGTTAGCTCTGACTTCTCTCCTTAGATGCTGCCAGACCTATTAAGTTTTTCCACCAGTTTCCGTTTTTGTTTCTAATTTACAGCATCTGCAGTTCTTTCCATTTTTATTCCCTCCATTCTCCTCTGGTAGTGCAGTCCAGGCACTTACCAACCTCTGTGTAAAAAAATCTTGCCGCTCACATCTCCTTTAATCTTAAGGCCCTTTTACCTTGAACCTACGTCCCTTAGTAATTGACATTTCTAATATGTCTCTGATTCTGAAAGGTTCCATATTGACCATCCATTTCAACTCTTGGCTTTTTTTTCTATTAATTTGTGGGATGTGGGCGTCGCTGGCTGGCCAGCATTTCTTGCTCATCCCTAGTTGCCCTTGAGAAGGTGGTGGTGAGCTGCCTTCTTTAACTGCTGTAGTCCTCCTGTTGTGGGTGACCCACAATGCTATTAGGCAGGGAATTCCAGCATTTTGACCCAGTGACAGGGAAGGAACAGTGATGTATTTCCAAGTCAGGATGGTGAGTGACTTGGAGGGGAACTTGGAGGTGGTGGTGTTCCCATATGTCTGATGCCCTTGTCCTTCTAGATGGAAGTGGTCGTGGGTTTGGAAGGTGCTGTCTGAGGATCTTTGGTGAGCTTCTGCAGTGCATCTTGTAGATAGTACACACTGCTGCTACCAAGCGTCGGTGTTGGAGGGAGCAGATGCTTGTGGATGTAGTACCAATCAAATGGGCTGCTTTGTCCTGGATGGTGTCAAGCTTCTTGAGTGTTGTTGGGGCTGCACTCATCCAGACAAGTGGGGAGTATTCCATCACACTCTTGACTTGTGCCTTATAGATGGCGGACAGGCTTTGAGGAGTCAGGAGGTGAGTTACTTGCTGCAGTATTCCCAGCTGCTGTTCTGCTCTTACAGCCATTGTGTTAATGTGGTGTGTCCAGTCTCGTCTCTGGGACACTATAAACTCACTATTACAAAATCTGGAAAAGCTGGGAGTCTAGCTACCGACCAATTTCACTACTTCCTGGGCACTTAATGATCTTTGAGTGTCATATCCTGCAATGCAGCTCCTGATAGGCAGGCACCGTCCCCAGTAACATAAAACCAGGCATTGTAGTCCTGGACCTCGCAGTGACTTATGATACAGTGTGGCACACTGGCCAACTTTCCAGGGTATTTTCAAACTATCTTGGGATAGTTTGTTGAAACAGATGGTTGACAGTCCCTTTTAGAGGGGAGGGAGGTGGATGGAGAAGACTGCCTATGGATAAGCACAGTGCCCAGCCCCAATCCTGTTTTGATATATTGTATCTTGCACTCTGTTCTGCTACCTGATGCACTTTGTATGGTACGATCTGCCTGTACAGCATGCAAAACAATACTTTTCACGGTATCTCAGTCCACGTGACAATACATCAAATCAAATTGATTCATAGCCTGTAAACAACTACATTATAGAATTAGAGAATCCCTACAGTGTGCAAGCAGGCCATTCAGCCCATAGAGTCCACACTGACCCTCCAAAGACCATCCTACCCAGACCCATCCTCCTATTCTATCCCTGTAACTCTGCATTTCCCAAGACTAATCCATCTAGCTTGCACAGCCCTGGATACTACAGTCAATTTAGCATGGCCAATCTTTCTTCTATGCTGATGACATCTATTGTGTCATCCAGGCTCCATGTTCAGCACCCTGGGCCAGATCCTTAACAAAGATGTTGCAAAGTTGATGGGACTCCAGGAGCACATGGGAGTCTCACTCTGAACCCCTCTAAAACCATAGCCAGTGTCTCCGCCTCCATAATGCCAACGCCAGAAAAGAATTGCAGACCTACCCAGACTGTCAAAATGCAAAGCATGATCCCAAGTCAACATACTTGGGAGTGCCCCTAGAAAGGTCTTTAGCCTTCAGGGAACATCTAAAGGAAACAGCAGCAAAGGTCAAAACAAGAAACAACTTATTAACCACTTTGCTGGATCTGTGAGAGACTCTGCTGCCATAGTGCTCAAACATCAGTAGTTGCCTTACCATGTTTCAAAGCAATGAAATGTGAACTTGATGGCATTCAGTCATCACGGCCTCACACATCTTGTCAACAACTGAATACAACAATGCGTCATAAGTTTCCTAACTTATACTATGTATATCTGCAATGTAGTATAACTATTTTTCTTTATTTTCTCTATTTTTTGTACCTAAGATTAGTACAATGTACCTAAGACAGTGCCATGTGTTGGCGACATTGTACACCTTTCACTGTACTCCTGTTCTTTTGTAGCTTGAGTACACATGACAATAAACCTCATTCTAACTGGAACCTTCCGCTCAACACCCTTCCCTCTGGCTCCTGTCCTTGTCAATATCAGCCCTCTCACCCACCAAATGGCAAAAACCCGCATTTCATTTGAAATTCTTCATGCTGCCCCTCTCTCTTAAATGAGATGTTCAGTCCACCCACCATCTCCGAGCATTGTACAAGATAACTTTCCTGAAGACAATCGCTTTGGATCAACGATTGGGAAACACAGGGAAGTCACAGAATCCCTAAAATTTGGAAGCAGACCATTCAGCCCACACTAACCCTCTGAAGAGTGCCCCACCCCACTATCCCATCCTTGCATTTCCTACAGCTAGTACACTTAGCCTGCACATCCCAGAATGCTATGGGGAAATTTAGCACAGCCAATTTACCTAAGCTGCACATCTTTGGACTGTGGAAGGAAACCAGAGCACCAGGACGGACCCACGCAGACATGGGGAGAATGTACAAACTCCACACAAGCAGTCACCTGAGGGTGGAATCAAACCCAGGTCCCTGGTGCTGTGAGGTAGAAGTGTTAACCAGTGACCCATCGTGTCACTTATAAGCTTCATGTCACACACCCCAGCTTTGAATGGCAGGTTTTAAACAAACACATCCCCAGCCCCAGTGAGGGTGATCTTTGTTAAACAAGTTCGGTACAGGCCTGAGTCCCTGGGCAGTCAACCCAGGGCTGAAGCCTCAGTATAAACCCCTTCTGCACTTGTGCAGAGACACAAACATAGAGCAATTTACTGAAGAGTATGTGGTGGATTAATCATCGTTAACGTGACCAATGAGGCTGTCCTTTGGCTGAAATCCCATGCCAGAGACTTGGACACAAATCCCAGGCTGACAATCCAGGATAGTACAGAGGGCAGGCTGTACAGTTGAAGGTGCCACCTTTCAGGTGAGACCTTAAACCAAGATCACATTTGCCCTCTCAAAAAACACAGGAAATAGCAGACCATTCAGCCCATCAAGCCTGCACTATCATTCAGAACAATCGTGGTTGATCTTGAGCCCCAACTTTGTTTTCCTATCGGCTCTCCATATCCCCCAATTCCCCGAGGCAACAGAATTCAATCTTTCCCAGCTGTTAAAAGTGTTGCACAATTGTGTACTCCTAATCACAAAACAATCACACAGCACTTTTTTTTCTGGAAAATCCCAGAGCTACTGTCCTTCTTTGGGAGACCTTGCTATGCAAACAATGGCTGCTGTGTTTCCTATATTTTGATAGACAATTGCTTATCAAGCACTTTACAAGGTTCTGTGGTCAGGAAAGGTACTATATAAATGCAAATGATTCAATTGTTGTAAGATGTCTCCATTGGTGATATAGTCAAAGTTCAAGGTCAAAAAGTAAACCTATTCAATTGCTGTTGCCAATGCTGATATAGCACACAATAAGGTTACAGATTTCTAAGGAATGAAAGAAATCTATGTGAATAAACAAATCCCAGAGAATGGACCAATTTTCTTTATTAGAAAGATACATCTAGAACAAACCAGAAGATATACTGAAATTGGTAATGTTACATGCCAGATGTACAGTACTATACACAAAAGTGCATTGTCACAACTGATTAACAGTACATTGTCAACGACTGCATTTTGTTTAAAACTAGGGTTGTTCAATGAGTGAAAATGGAAATGCAACAGTACAGAACAAGGCTCAAGTTTCTCTAAGAGTTTAAAGGCACTTCTGCATGTACATACCACAGATGTACATTGACACAATGGGGTAACAGCAGACAGTGAGGAAACTATCTGTGACTAAAATGGCAGTAAAGGATCCAGAGTTTGTCAGGTAGGTGGTCAATGGAGTTACCACTCAGTGTCTGTAGCTGTTATCAGTTCCCTGTTACAAATCCACTTAAACTGCAGTTTAAAGAAGCCTAGCCTTGGACTACATATTTTCCGTGATTGCACCCAGAAAACACTTGTCAAATTGATCATTTCCATATACACTTTTGCTAAATTCGGATCTGCTGTAAGTATTTCTTGCAATCCAGTATAATTATTATTTGAATATACAAATCCTGGGAGCAATGCAAAGTTGCAGAATCCATTTTGGCTGATGTACATTTTGTTTCTTTTAAATTAATTTAAGTGAACTCTATACTACATATTCCTTAAAAGTACTACCACATTCTTTAAAAGACCACACGAGGTGGAAACTGTAAAATGTTTCGAAAAGATCTAAATTTAGTAGATTAGGTTCATGGCAGACAGAAATGAATGTGCATCACAAGCTCAATAAACCACAGATTGGATGTATGTGCAGCTTTTCAATGACAATGGTCTCTGAGGTGGTTTTTGTAAAGGGCTAAGAGTTAGGCAGTTGTTTGAGTCAATAGACTGTGGCACTGTTGGGTTAATGTACCGGTGCACTATGCCACAGGGTGGTATAACACTGGCACTCCTTTGGTCATGCCGAAGTAGTATTCCAGTCTCAAAGTCAGGTCGAAGAGGACCACAGGGAACGAGCAAACAAAGCTATTGAGTCAGCGAAGTGATGCCAGATACGACAGCAGGGTTGGAAACACAGACGTCAGTGTGTTCCTGGAAATGGTGTCAAAGGGCTTTAATGTGGAGGAGATCCCCTGGTGAACAAACCGTGTTTTTGACTTGTGCTACTCTGTCAGTGCGCACCACTGACCTCAGATCAGACAGACAACAACGCAGGGATCATTGATCTGAAATCTATATAGAGGACACAGGAGGTGATCACAAGGAAGCACATCTTGCAGAATCCCAAGGGATAAAATAAAAAGAAACGACCAGTTTTAACTTCTGCGTGTTAACAAATAGAGGAGAAAAAAAGCACCATTTGGGACGTACGCGTTTTTGGGATATTTTTAACCAATTTGTCCAGACGTGTTATGACGCACCTCTGGAGTAGATCAGATGTGAACCTCTGGCTCAGAGGTGGAGACACTACCACTGCACCACATGGACAGACTTGCTGGCCGTTGCAGATATAAAGGGTTTGGCCCATGGCAGTGGTTGATGTACCCTTTCCAGAATAGGTACACAACCCTCTAGACGGAAGAGCCAAGGCACAGAGGGAAGAACCACACTATTCAGTTCAATATAACCAGCAGAGGCTCTGCACAGGCCAAATCCTCCCCATTACGACCTAATGCCCTAAACATTTATGTTGAGATTCCTTTCCAGGTTTTAATGAATGCATACATATACAAACACCACGTTTATTAATCTTAAAGCTAGTTTATGGAAGGAAAAGATCGGGATTAGTGAGCAACTTTTAAATCCAGATTGCTGTTGTTTGCAGGGATCTTGCCAATAATCAGATGTAGGGCTTGCAATGCAACTGAAAGAGTTATTCCAACTTACTAAAGCAGAAATTTTACACAAGGGAGAGGAAATAGGTCACCCAGATGAAATTTTGGAAAAAAAAGTAGCATTATTTTACCTGCACTGTTTGTTTTAAAAATCAGGCATTATTTTCAATTCTACCATGGTTTCAGGCATTTTGAAGAGTTCACCTCCTTTCACTTCTGACCAAGATTAATACCTTCTTACAATGTACTACAGGAAGTAATCGGGAAACCTAAACAGGTCATCGTGGAAAAATCCAGTAGCGTAGCAGAAGTGGGCTTGAAGATGAACAGGAAATATCAGTGAAATGTAAACCAAGGATCTCTTTCATGACCATGTAAACATGAGCATTTATATATAAATAAAAGCAAGGTAGGAAACTAAACTCTGTAACGTTGGGAGAAACTGTAAAGTTAGCCTTGTGGCAGGGAGAGGGGTTAACTTGTGATACGTGGCTCATTTGACTTTGGCCAACACATAACATGGTTGATCTTGAACAAGCTGCCATTAGCTGTCACTTCCGACTTCTGTTCCCATGGAAATTTGTAAGGAAATTTGGCTGGCATGATTTCATCCCTTTAACACAATTGATAAGGCGTCCATTCAAAACACAATAATGATTGACAATCCAACTTCCTTTTTCAGTTCCAATTCCACAGCCCGTGGTCTATTTGGAAGAGACCGGCAGTGCTTTGGTGGATGATAATGAGAGACCACTGAAGGGTTGCAAAGACCGAGGTCTATAAAACCCCCCAAAATCTATCACAGTCCAATTGCTGCCCGAGTGCAACTACTTATTCAAAGTCATCGCTGTGCGGAAGTCCGTAAAAGGCCGTCATGACACACGTTTACCAACAAAATTGCTGTTTTTCAAGAGAAAACTCCATTACCTGGGGGGGTCATCTCGGAACTTTGGACTCCACCTAGCAATATGAAAGTTCCAAAGAACTCATTTCAGTGGTGATTCTGGACCTTAACCAATTCCCCTCTCAACTTTCTCCATAGCTGGATGCGAGGCACAGTGGAGAGGGTGCAGTTGTGGAGTGAGGGGCCAGTGGCTGGGTGGGTACAGGGTGGGGCGAAGGGAGGGGAATAAAGGTTCCAGAAGGTCAGCAATGACAGAAAGGAACCCATGTAGGCGGAGTGTCTCAAAACTGCCCAGAAATGAACAACGACATTGGGCTTGGGAAGAACCAGACAGGCTGGTCACCAAAAAAAAAATGGTAACTGGAGCTCAAGGGCATTGGGGAAACATGCAACCCAAAGCAACGGTATTCACATGTAGTTCATTAAAAAGAATGAAGGGTTTAGAGGGATAGGAGCCAAATGGAACTAGTTTAGTTTGGGAAACCTGGTCAGCATGGACGAGTTGGGCCGAAGGGTCTGCTTCCGTGCTGTATGACTCTATAAAACTGGAGTGGTGGGTTTAGTGTGCGTGAATTTATTAAGGATTAGGGAGAGATGAGATGGATGCTCACTTTTCCCCTCGATTGTTTTGGCGGGGGAGATGGAATCCTTTATGTTCTAAACTCCAAACCTTCGGCTTTGCTTACCACACCCAGTGTTCAATCAACAACACATCCCGCTTCACGGAGAAAGCTGCAGTACTCGCAAATGCGAGGATGTAGGCGCAGGATTGATTTCCCATCGTAACCGCGTAACGAGGAAAGGTGGCAGCAGCTTCATGCGTGGTTACCCTTTCCGTCGCTTCCATTCATTTGCAAAGCAGTGCTTTCGTGACGCAAACCTGGCGCTGAGGCCGAAGGAATGTTAAACGGAACAGAAGGAGTGAGTAACGAGAGGCACAGCACAGTCTGTGGGCTGCTCTTCGACAGGCAGTACGACCAAAGTAGAGGTTCAGTCCCCCTCCCACACCCTCCCATCAGTTCCGGGTCAAAAAAAATATGAAATGCTATCACGTTCCCTGCTTTTGTTTAAATAAATGGTCTTTCGAGAAGATGGGAAGTCCTTTTTTTAAAGCTAACTTTCTCTTTTCTTTGAAAAAAAAGTTAACAGTTGCAGCATAAGTTTTCAAGTTGAGTTAACATTAGTGTCAGTCCCACATATACAGTCCAGTTTGAAAAGGAGATCAAATCCCCTTGTTAATTTACTACTGAGACATATATTCTAACACTGAAAGAATACAGCTCCAAATACAACTTTTAAAATGTCAATATTCCCCTTCTTGTCCTTTGCCAACCATATCGATCCAAAAGGGTGAGTTTTCAAGTCACAGCAGCTTATTTACATGGTGCAGGATTTGTCTGTGGAGCTTTGGACAGTGGGGGGAGGTGCCACACTGGGGTTGGTCTTGGGGAGTACCAGTGGCTTGGGCCTGAGGGCGGGGGGCTTGAGCTGCAAGCCCATCCGGGGTGACAGGACGGGCTTGGAGGTGCCCACGGGGTCACTGGAAGAGCTGGTGCTCCTTCGGATGGCAGGGTCGACGCTCTTCAGGATGGCAGGGGGATGCCCGCCTCTCGGGTCACCAGGAGGGAGAGCGACTGGTGCGGTCTTCTTCTGCTCCAGGGTGTCCAGGACCACGTCGGGAGCAGGCTTCACCGTGCTCTGACGTTCCAGCTCCCGCAACTCATTCAATGCGGTGTTCATTGTCTCTTCGATGTCCTGGCGGGGAAAAGAGAGAGAAAGAGAGGGAAAAAAGCACTTTCTTTAAAAACCTTAAGATTGCCTGAAAACCTGAACAGGCTTAGTCACAGAAAACCCCCTCCTCCCCCAATTAGTGACCAGACCCATCTTCGGTATCCTTCTGTAGAAGCACAAGCCCCTTGGATCATTCTACAAGAACAAACTATGTGCACATAGTGCCCTTAATGTTCCAAGGTATTTCACAGGAGCGTTGTCAAATAAAAGTTGGCACTCAGAGCCCAAGGCAGGAGATTGAAGCTTTGTTTGAGAGGTAGGTTTGAATGGGCTTCTTAGAAAGCTTCTTAGAGAGAGGGGTGCAGAGCTCCAGCGTTTAAGAGGCTCAAAAAACAGGAGTGATTAAATTTGGCGATCCTTAAGTGGCCAGAATAGGAAAAGCTCAGAGACTGAGGCCACAACCAGACTCTGTCCTTTTGCCCACCATGACAAAGGCAAAGTCAATTATGGAAAGTTCTGGAAGCTATAATCTGCTATTTCTCTTCACTGAGATAAAGAGGAGAGAATCACTGGAGAAGTTAAAACAGTCAAGAATAACAGCTTTGATTTAAGGGGAGGTAATCGCCTCGTGCTACAATCACTAGACTATTAAGTCAGCATCTCAGTCAGTGTTCTGGGGACCTGGGTTCGAATCCTGCCATGGTGGAATTTGAATTTAATAATTTTTTAAAAAAAAAAATGGGATTAAGAATCTAATGCCGAGCACTGTTGATTGTTGGAAAAGCCCATCTGGTTCACTAAATGTCCTTTAGGGAGGGAAATCTGCCATCCTTACCTAGTCTGGCCTACATGTGACTCCAGACCCACAGCAACGTGACTGACTCTTAACTGCCCTCTGGGAAATTAGGGATGGGCAATAAATGCTGCCCATGCCAGAGACGCCCTCATCCTGTGAATGAATAAAAAAATAGGTGCACACACAAAGCAATTCAGCCTAAAATTCCTTCTGCCCTAAGACACAGCAGCGATGTGAGAAAAATGATACTGAAGATCATGGAATTTGTTTTTGTAGAAAATGGTGGTTTTTACTTCAGTTGCACCCACATCAAACAAAACTTTATGTGCATTGATGCACATTCCACGGTTGACAAAAGGGGTCCAATAAGGGAATGTTTTCTGAATGGAGATAGCAAGAAGCTGGAGTCAGAGACAACACAGTGTAGAGCTGGAGGAACACAGCAGGCCAGGCAGCATCGGAGGAGCAGGAAAGTTGATGTTTCAGGTCAGGTCCCTCTCCCTGAGGTAGGATCCCGGCCCAAAACATCAACTTTCCTACACCTCTGATGCTGCCTGGCCTGCTGTGTTCCTTCAGCTCCACACTGTGTTATCTCTGTTTTCTGAATGGGATATTCTGGTACAGGCATTAAGAGTCCACACCAAAAATGGTGCAGGGAATACTTAACAATTATTACATAATCGCTGTGGGAAACAAGACTGAAAAATAAACAAGATAGGAGCTCAGATAGGCCAATCGGCCCCTTGAGCTTCCTGTACCATTCCACTCCATAAGGTCATGGCTCATCATTGACATTCACCCCATGTTACTTGAATCTGACAGCTCCCAAAAATCTACCACACTCAATCTTTAACATATTCATCAACTGAGCATCTACAGCTCTCTAAGGTAGGAAATTCCAATTTCTGGAGTAAAGAAATTCCTTTTCTTCTCAATTCATAATGATCGTGCACATTAGAATTTATTGCACATTGCTAAATGCCCTTGCGCTGAGTAGTTTGCTAAGTCCCTTCAGAAAGGCAGTAAAGAGTCAACCACGTTGCTGTGGGTCTGGAGTCACATGTAGGACACACCTGGTAAGGATGGCAGACTTCCTTCCCTAAAGGACATTAGTGAACCAGATGGGTGTTTGCAACAGTTAATGGTAACTTCATGGTTACCATTACAGAGTTTTCAATTCCTTATTTATTAATCTAGATTGATTATCCAATTAATTCCAATTATGTATTATGAATTGAATTTAAATCCACCAGTTGCTATGCTGGATTTCAGCCAGAGACTTAGGATTATGAGTCCAATGACATGAGCAACATCTCCTGCTGCATCTTACTCATGGCTTCCTAGTGGCTAATTCTATAAACCGATTTAGATCAGCTTTGGATTCACAACATTAATGTCTTTGCTTTTGGCAAACCCTCTGGAAAAAGTCCATTAGAGCTGCAAATATAAAGATAGGTTTTAAGACAGATATAATAATTATTTAGATTTTCTCTTGCCAACCTGGGTTTTGAAAAACTTAATCATTTTCTAAGAAATTTGCTTCCTAACCCTTAAATCACCCTCCACACATTCCATTCCAATGAATACAGAATAACACAGCAATGCTCATCCTTGTAATACGAACTCCTTCACCCCAGAGACCCCTGTAATAAATTCTAGCAAATCTTGTATTCAAAAGTTTGTGTGTCGATATCCCTAATTTATATACCCATGTAATTTGGAAAACCCTAGAGGGATTGTATGTTTTATTTTGTGTGCTGCAGTAAAGGTTTGTGGCTGGTTTGGAACTCTCTTCACACGGGAGGGATAGAATCCTGGATAGATTGCTAACTTATCAAATGCTGCATCAAGTTGTCCACTTTGTCTCGAACCATCTATTCCTAACTTGAAGTGCACTAGTTGAGTTGGGACGTCATCTTGAGGTTGTTCAGGACATTGGTGAGGCCTCTTCTGGACTATTGTGTACAGTTCTGGTCACCCTGCTATAGGAAGGATATTATTAAGCTGTAGAGCTTCAGAAAAGACTTAATAGGATGTTGCCGGGAATGGAGGGTTTGAATTATAAGGAGAGGCTGGATAGGCTGGGACTTTTTTCACTGGAACATAGGAGTTTGAGGGATGACCTTATAGAGGTTTATAAAATCATGAAGGGAATAGATATGGTGAATTGGCAGGTGTCTTTTCCCTAGGGGGGAAATTTCAAGACTAGGGTGAGAGGAGAAATATTTAAAAAAAAGACATGAGGGGCAACTTTTTTAACACAGAGAGTGGGTCGTATGTGGAATGAACTTCCAGAGGAAGTGCTGAATGTGGGTACAGTTACAACGTTTAAAAGACATTTTGATAATAGGAAATATTTGGATGAATATGGATCAAGAACAGGAAGGTGGGACTAGTTTAGTTCAGAATTATGGTTGGCATGGACTGGTTGGACCGAAAGGTCTGTTTCCGCGCTGTATGACTTTGACATTGAGTTGACTAAGGCTGGTCGTTGTGCAGACAGTGGCTTAAGACAGGATGCTTGTGTAGCGCGATGCTCTGAAATTTAGTTTTTTTCTGAAACAGTTAAACTTTGTTGAGATCATTGAAATTTCCTTAAAGCTCCAACAGGATGGAAAGCAAATGTCTTAATTGCTGTGTTTCAAGTGAGCAAATATTTGGTTTGTTTTTAACTTGGAGTCTCATGTAGAATGAGGTGTAAAAGAATCCAAAGCTAGGGGGCCATAAACACAAGACAGTTGCTAATTAATCCATCAGGGAAGGAGGATAAATTTATCTCATCACAGCAGTAAGGATGTGTTATTCATCAGCACAGGAAATGGGAAGGAGCTGAGGTGAATGACGTAGACATTTTGAAGGGTAAACTTGACAAGAACAATTTCTTTCTAGCTCCTCTTGTACATTCCTGATCTCATGGGGCACCAACTCCAGTCTGACCAACCCTATGTGCCCCTGCCCCACAGGAGCTGCTAAGGCCCTTCACTCTGGAACTCTGCCCTAAATCTCACCGTCACTTCTCTTCTTTTAAGATGCTCCTTAAAATTACCGCCTCGACCAAACGTTTGCTGACCTACAGCTCCCCAATGGTCAATGTCGAATTTTGTTTGATAACGTTCCTGTGAAGTGCCATGCGAGGCTGCACTGTGTTAAAAGCGCTACAGAAATGCAATTTGTTGTTCCAGGGTTTAGCCATGGCAGCAGCTGACATATCAAGGCACAAAGAATGGAGGAGCTTAGCTCTTTCTCTCGGTCCCCCAATGCTAGCCCACTTTCCCAATGACAAGGTAACAAACAGTGACTGATTACCGTTCAGTAAGATTTGGCAAAATTAACAGCCACAGTGAGATGCATTCATTCAGTTGAACAATGATTGAGCAAAATGAATAAGGACAGATTGGAAACTTGAAAACCAAGATGACAACTGTGACGACAAAGGTTCAAGAAATGTTCCATTAAAAGACCACAAGTCAACACTGAAAATTTAAAACGTCAAGGCAGATGATAAAAAAAAAGTCTTGCACAGACCTGGGCGATTGTTTCAGGGTCTAGAGGTTTATGCTCACTGAAGCTGTTGTATTGACCGGAGGACGTAGACCTTCTGATTGGCGGACTCTCGATCTTTTTGAGAGCCTCCTGGCGGCTTAGGTTGGAAAGGCTGCCAAGGGCACCTCGGCGACGCCTCTCCGGACTGTCAAGCAGTACGCTGCGATTCTGGTGGAAGAGGCGGGAGCTGGCGTGGGTAGGCATGATCAAAGGGCCACCGTCCCCTGAGCTACTTACTAAGCCATGGACTGGGTGCACTGCACAGTGCCCGTCGTTGGGTCTCAATGGGCGTCGAGTTGTTGGTGGTTCTGGTCTCCTCTTCTGTCTAGAGGACAAAAGAAAACACAAATAGCCTCACCTTTTTTGCCCCTGTAGTTCGCACAAACGTCCCAATGTCCTGTAGAACATCAGCAATAAAGCTTTAAAACAATTCACTGGCACTGAGGATATGGATCGAACGTGAAACCATGTCAGGGTTACGGGGAAAAGGCAGGTGATTGGCACAAATAGAGCAGCTGAATATTATTTAAATGGGGAAATACTGCAGGAAGCTGCAGCACAGAGGGACTTGGGAGTCCTCATGCCATGAATCACAAAAAGGAGATAGAAGAATGAGAGGTAACCCTATTGAAAAATATAACTTTCATATGGGCCTTGATGGGGCAGATATGGAAACATGCTTCCCCTTGTGGGAGAGTCTAGTACAGAAGGCATCATCTCTGAGTAAGGTCCATTTAAGACAAAGATGGGGAGGATCTTTTGCTCTCAGACAGTAGTCACATCTATGGAGTTCTTCCTTGCAAATATTTACTAAGATGTGGACATTGCTGGCTGGGCATTTATTGCCCATCCCTAATTGCCCTTGAGAAGGTGGCAGTGAACTGCAGTATTGAAATGCTGCAGTCCATTTGCTGTAATTTGACCCACAATGTTGTTAGGGAGGGAGTTCCAGGATTCTGACCCAGTGACAGCGAAGGAACGGCTATGTATGTCTAAGTCAAGATAATAACTGCCTTGGAGGAGAATTTGGAGGTTGAGGGACTCCCATGTATCTGCTTTGTCCTTCTAAATGGTAATGGTCATGGGTTTGGAAGAAGATGTCAGAGGAGAGGGTTGAGGTACCGTGGTGCATTTTGTACATGCCATGTACTGTTACCACATGACGATGGGAGGGTTGCAGATGGTGGATGTGGATGTAGTGCCAATAAAATGGTCTCCTTTGTCCTGGACGGTGTTAAGCTTCTTGAGTGTTGTTGGGGCTGCACTCATTCAGGCAAGTGGGGAGTATTCCATCACACTCCTGACTTGTACCCCACAGATGGTGGACAGGCTTTGGGGAGTCAGGATCATATATACAAGCCCTTTAACCCATTGTGCCTCTACTGGATCATTGGCCAACCTGTTCAATTAGTCCCACTGCCCTGTTCTTTCCCTGCAGCCATGTATATTAGTTCCTTTAAAATAGTTACTTTTTTTATTCATTCACGGGATGAGTGAATCGCTGCTAAGCCAACATGTATTGTCTATCCCTAACTGCCCAGACGGCAGTTAAGAGTCAACCATATTTTCTATGGGTCTGGAGTCACATGTAGGCCAGACCAGGTAAAGATGGCAGTTTCATTCCCTAAAGGACATTAGTGAACCAGATGGGTTTTTCTGACAATCGACAGTGGATTCATGGTCATCATTAGATTCTTAATTCCAGATATTATATTGAATTCAAATTCCACCATCTGCCATGGCGGGATTCAAACCCAGATCCCCAGAATATTATCCGGGTCTCTGGATTAACAGTCCGGTGATAATACCACTAGGCCATCGCCTCCCCATTAACTAATTCTCATTTGCCTTTTCAAGTGTTATGGCCAAAATCTTCCCAGCCCCTTCCATTTTTTTTTTGCGGGAGGGGTGGTGTTGGTGGGGGAAGTCCTATTGGGACGGCTCTCCGGTGTGATCGAGCATTAATCTGAAACATCCATTCCTTCTCTCTCCTGACCCACTGAGTATCTCCAGCAGTTTTAGTTTCTGAGTTGGATTTCCAGCATCTGTGACGTTTTGTTTTTGTACTGATGGTGTCGGAGTAACTTTGCCAGGCAGCTACTGACCTTGCCGCGTAAACATCTGGAACACGATCAGTTGGTGAGCTGATGTCGTTCTTGGAGGACAGCTTGTCTTCAGCTGTTGGCCCGCTGCTGGTTTCACTGTCAGCTTTCTGGCTCAGAGTGTCAGAAAAGGTATCATCCCTGAGAGGAACACAAGCCAGGATTAGCTTCAACTTTCAGCAGGTCTCCCAACTCCAGAAACCCAATGTGGGGGTCAAATTTAAAAATATGAAAGGTCACCTCACCAGTGAATTGGTCCTTGTTGTTGAAAACTAAGACTCCTTTCTCTTTAACCCTTGGCTAAGAACAGAATGAAAGAGCATACAAGAAAAGGTAGGAAGGATGGAGAAGATAAGTTGCACCTTGTGCCTTTTATGATCTGAGCACAGGCCCAAACTGTTGGACAGCCAATTAAGACCTTTTGAGACATCGTTGCTGTTGAAGGGTGCATGGCAGCATGCACCCACAAAAAGCACTGACCAGACCATCTGCTTCTGACCAGGATGTCACAGAATCCCTACAGTGCAGGATGATTCCATTCGGCCCATCGAATCTGCACCAACCCTCTGAAGGGCATCCCACCCAGAAACTTTTAACATGGACAATTCACCTATGCTGTATCGCTTTGGACTGTAGGAGGGACCTCATGCAGGCACAGGGAGAATGTGCAAACTCCACAGAGACAGTCATCCAAGGCTGGAATTGAAACCAGGACCCTGGCACCATGAGGCAGCAGTGCTAACCATAGTACCACCATACTGCCCAAATGTCAGATGTCAGGGAGAACACCCTAGCTTTTCTTCATAAGGTGCCTGCAGGTCATTGCACACCCACAGGAAATGGAAAGTGTGGATGTAAGTTCAACATCTTATCTGAGAGATGGTACCATGGGCCTCAGTACTGCACTGTAATGTTAGCCCCAGGCTCAGAGTGAACCTTGTGACTTAGAGGAAAGGGCCATCAATGTGTTGTAGCTGTCGACTGCACTAAACAGCAAGGGTCAAACAGCTAAGTTTATATCTATGTCTCAATTTCTTCATAATTCTACGTTCATATTGTGTATCTCTTTCAAATTAGAACAAAGCTGCCCCAGTTCAGGATGACTGGTTGTGAGTTAAGTTAATTAGTGCCATTTAGTTGATGAAAGATGCAATGAAAAATGTGCGATTTACATATACACATACATATTTATTTTAAAGAGTTTGCAATTTCAAACTAGTGGCATATGTGCTTTGGTTTAGTTTTGTGAAGAAGTTTAATAATTAACTAGATCAGTCTTTCCAGAACCATTATTTTACAGCAAATATGTAACACAGAGATGGGAAAGCTTTTGTCTAGTTTGAACGAGACTTGACTAAAATCAGATGCAAGAACTGGTTCCCCTTGAAAAGGAGACTGTTCAGACCAGATGTGTTTGGTTGGAACTCTGCAAATTACTAAAGGACTAAAGAAGTCTAAGCTCTCAGCTGTGTGCGTTGTCAAGGGAAAAAGCCTCACAACTCATAGGACCAGGACTGAGAAGAAGCTGTTAAGTCAAACCTATAGATTTATAAGGGAGAAAAATTCCTCTGGTGTGTAAAGTGATGGTGTTGGGCAGTAGACAGGATTTTGTTTGGTTGCGTGTTTCAAAATCATTCAAACTGTGTTATATTTAGGTAGTTTACTTTGTTTTATTTAATTTCTTTTGTATAATAAACTGTGTTTCAATGTTAAAACCAACTCCATAGCCTTGTGTGTTCATGTTGCAATGACAGACCACCCCCGCATTCAATTAAAAATATGATCTATCAAGCTAGATTTCACTCTGGGATCTGACTTGTCCAGTAGTAACATCAGCTGGGTAGATGAGAACCATTACTTACGTGTCCTGCACCACAATGTACTGATGGGGTACGAGCCCGTCAATCCCATTATGTCTTCCCTCCCACCAGTCCTCAGATGCTCTGTGATACAGAAGCAGTGAAGCTCCCTTCTTGAACGACAGCTCCCGAGCAGAGCGTCCAGCATAATCGAACTTGGCGATTGCTTCAATGGGTTCGCCTTCTGAAACACAGCAGGACAGGCTACTTCAGTTACTGGCAAAGGTTGAATGGTGCCACAATCTTCACCTCCCTTCACTGAAAATGATACCTCATGTACTTTTATTTACCCCATTACCTCCTGTGTATACATCAAAGATATTCACATCAACAAGACGCCGGCTTTGAGATGTGTACAGTCAACACATTCCAATAACTGGATAAGGAAAACACACTCTTTTAAGGTCTTTATGTTTCTCAGGCTTTTGTTTTTGACCTGAGAAGGCAATAGGTCAGGTTTCTCTTGGGCTGTTGCAGCTCTTGTGTTAATGCTCCTCTCACAATGGGTGTTAGGTAGAGAAGTCCAGGACTCTGTCCAGTGACCACGAGAAAACAGAGGTGTTATGTTCCAGAGGGGGCATTGCTGGCTGGCCCAGTGTTTGTTTCTCCATCCCTTGTTGCCCTTGAGAAGGTGGTAGTGAGCTGCCTTCTTCAACCACTGCAGTCCATGCCACCTATGTAGACCTACAAAGCTGCTTGGAAGGAAGTTCACCAATGCTGACCCAGCAGCAGTGAAGGAACTGCAATATATTTCCAAGTCAGGATGGTGAGTGGCTTGGAGGGGCACTTGCAGGGGGTGGTGTTCCCACGTATCTGCTGCCCTTGTCCTTCTAGGTGATAAAGGTCACTAGTTTGAAAGGTGCTGTTTAAGAAGTCTTGCTGCAGTGCATCTCGTGGATGGTACACACTGCTGCTACTGAGCACCAGTGGTGGAGGGAGTGGATGCCTGTGGATGTGGTCACTCGTCCAGGCAGATGGGGAGTATTCCATCACACTCAAGACTTGCAGATGGTAGACTGGCTTTGGGAGTCAGGTTACTCACTGCAGAATTCCCAGCCTCTGACCTGCTCTTGCGGACACTGTATTTATATGGCTAGTGCAGTTCAGTTTCTGGTCAATGGTAACCCCCAGGATATTGACAGGGGGGTTGCAGTAACGATAATGCCATTCGATGTAAATTTCTCTACCGTGATACAAGCTCCTGGCCAGAATCAGAAAACATTGCCAATATTTCAGCAGCAGCAAGAAAAGTCGGAATGATTTTTTCACCAACCAGCCCTGGTACTAAGCTTGTGATGTAACAAACACCAGAGGGACACAGGAACCTTTTTACAAATAACACTTCTCACTTGCACACTCGCAAAGGAAAGTTTTAACAAAGTTAAAATCAAAATGCAATTGAAATACTGACATCAACGCATAATCTGTTAAAACTTCCCAATCCCCATTTGCAATTCTTCTGTATCCCACATTGTTTCCTCATCAAACGAGCGCATGTTCACAGAATTGCAGTCTGTGTTCCAGTTGCAGATTGGAATCAATCACAAACGTGGAGAAAGTGGAGGGCAAGGGAAAAGAGAAGGCAGTGGTACAGTGGTGATATCCCTGGGTTAGTGATGCAGAGCTCCTAGATCAATATTCTAATGAGATGAGTTCAAATCCCATCATAGTGAATTTTAATTCAATATTTTAAAAATCTGATGTTAAAGAAATTAACTATTATTGATTAATCTAAGATTTGTACCCAAGATGGCACCATAAGAGGCGACATTGTAAAACTTTTCACTGTTCGTACTTGAGTACACGTGACAATAAAGGATATTCTATTTTAACAAACTCAACGGGTTCTTATTACAGTGTCCTTCAAATGAAGGGAACTTGCCCTCTCTACCTGGTCTGGCCTCTATGTGACTAAGGGCCTACAGCAATTAGGGACAGGTAATAAATGCTGGCCAAGCCTGTGCCAGCCTCTTACCATGATCCAATTAAATAAAAAGGAAGATGGAGAAGTATGAGGGAAAAGAGTACAGGATTTGGAAGGATGGGTGTGAAAGGCAGAAGAGAGAGGATGGAGGTGAAAGGTGAAGAAGAAAGTGAGGGAAGGAAGGGGTCAAAGTAGGAGGAATGAGAGGGACACAAAGAGAAGAAAAAGGAGTGAAGTGATAAAACAGTGGGAAAGAGTAAGAGGAGAAAGAAGCAAGAAGAGTCTTTGCTCAGTGTTCTCCATTGGATTCACAGGTAAGATTGGGATTCTACATTGGGTTAACCTGGGCTGTGAAATTGCATGTTTGATGCAAATTGCCAACCAACACATTCGCCCAATTTTCTGGATAGCATTACTTTATCATTCAGGTGTTAGGTGTACCGAAAACAGAGCAGAATTGGGCATTAACATTTCCATATCCCTAACCAGAACAAATACACATTCAAAAAGAATACAAAATGTTGGTCAAGACACCGGGGAGAAATTCCCCCGACCTTCCTCAGAGTAAATGGCATGGAAACCGTTACATTAATTCATTCAAGGTGGCAGACGGATCTCACTCAAAAATACAAACAGCTCTCCCTCTGGGCTGCACATCCACTGTGCCGCACTTCCTCTACACAATACTCCCTCTGTGCTGTCCTCCCACTGTGCTGCACTCTCTATGCAATATTCCCTCTGTGCCGCACTCCCTCTACACAATACTCCCTCTGTGCTGCCCTCCCTCTGTGCTGCACGCCCACCATGCCGCACTCCCTCAGCGCAACATTCCCTCTGTGCTGCTCTCCCTCTGTGCCGCACTCCCTCAGC
>NW_025967993.1:22608-25000 GCF_021869965.1 Rhincodon typus
CCTCTGTGCTGCACTCCCTCAGCACAACATTCCCTCTGTGCTGCACTGGAGGGTCAGCCTGGATTTTGTGCTTAAATTTCTGGAGTGGGACTTGAACCCAAAATGTTCTAAATCAGAGTTGGGCTGGAAACCAATCAAGCAAAGGTCATTGTTGCCAATGGGTGCAAAAAGTAAGCAGGTATGCTAATGCACTGCAGCTCTTGAGTATCACAGCAGTCAGGTTAAAAATCCAATGCCGAGTATCTTAACAGAGAGGGAAAGGAGTCAGTGAGCTTCGCGAGGAAAGTGAACTTGGGCTTTAATGTGAGTTCCTAAGAGATCCCATAGTAGGAGTCAGCAATGTTGGTCTTCAGACCCAGAATGTAACACTGAAGGATCAGATATTCCCAGGTGCTTCCAATACACTAAGTAGCAGTTCAGCTGAGAGTAGCAGGTTGGATCTGGATTCTTGTCAAATACAACAAACATTTTATTAAGCAGCACCTATGGGACCAGGAGTGTACAAGCTGATCAAGAGGTCCATATAACCAACAGAAAAACACACACTAAGTAATAGAAAAATAATGCACATTTTGGGGTGTACACAAACAATAATGCAAATTTGCCTGAAACAAAACTGTTTGGCAGACAGCCTTCTCACCTGCACCCCCAACTGACTACTCAGACATTGCAGAGGTTGCGATAAGACAGTAAACTTCATTGTATCTCAGGTATATAATTTTTGTCGATTTATCAAGAGTGCCAGTTCAAACAAAGTTTGCTTTATCTACAATCGAATGTAGTAGCAAATACAACTGCTGTTAAATGTACAATATTGCAACAAAGGTTAAATTGCTGATGACAAAAAAGCATTTGTTTGAATCATATATATCAAAAGGGAGCAGTTTGTTCAACAGTAGGAAGGAGTAATGACGCAGCACACAAGGAGAACCAGGCAGAACAATGGGTGACCGTAGGGTGAAGCTATAACTAGCAGGGAACCAGGGAGAGGACAGGTATTTAATTTCCTGTTAATGCAGAGGGTTATGATCTGGAATGTGCTTCCTCTGGAAACAGTTTCAATAAGCCTGTAGAAGGGAGTTGGATAAATACCTGAAAAGGACAAACAAAAAGTGTTGCAGGGCTAGGGGAAAGTGGAAGTGAATCGGCCTACAGGGATAACTTTCTCAAAGAGCCAGCATAAGCTTGAAAGGCCAAATGGCCTGGTTCAATGCTGTATCATTCAATTCGTATCAGTCCTTTTTTTGACCACTTGTGACATGGTCTTGAGGGAAGAAGGTCAAACTGACCTGCTGCTTTTTCAGGGGCTGGCACTATCAGTTAGCTCCAGTCTTTATGGAGATTGTGCTCAAGCAAGGGTCCTGCTGGTGTTCAGGCACATAACTCCATAAGGTGCTGCCCTACCATGCAGTGGGCAAATTCGAGTGGGAATGGGGCACCGACTTGCCAATAAATGATCCTAGTGTGATTGAGCAGGCTGTGAGATGGCTGCAGGTTGCAAGACACCAGAAAACAAATGGAGGCTTTACCTTTTCCACTGGTAGGTAGCCTGGGGATAATTTAGGGAAATAGTTACAGTACAAAGCAGAAGCCACGAGTTTCAATCCCACAACAGTGAGACGTGAAACCTACTCCAAACATCCACAGCACTGGCACAGTGTGACTGGAATGTGCATAATCTCCCAAGATGCAGTGCAAAGATTCGCCAAGGCCTCTTCGATAGTACCACCCGAACCAACCACCTCAAGGCCAAGGGCAGCAGGTGTAAACACCATCACCTCTAAGACATTCTCCTCTCAGATTCCGACCCAACAACAATGAAGGGGAACGTCTGCTGCCAAAATGCTCACAGTTGCATGTGCCAGTGATGCATTTGCTCATATTTATTGTGCTTATGTGGATGCTACCATATTTTTTATTGGAAAGGCATTTCTAAAAGTGTGCAACGCAGGACTCTTGTGCATCTATAATGAGAACCTTTAGGGGGTGTCAGGAAATTCAGCCACAAAGGAACAGTTCACTCTCAGCGAGAAGAAATCCTTAACTTTACAGCACGCAGGATGCACTGAGGGTGCAGTGACAGCACTGTGACTGAAACATAGAAAATAAGAGCTGGAATAGGCCATTCAGCCCTTCAAGCCTGCACCTCCATTCAACATGATCATGGCTGATCGTCCAACTGAGTATTCTGTTCCCAGTTTCTCCCCATTACCTTTGATTCCTTTAGCACTAAGAACTGTATCTATCTCCTTCTTGAAAATATTCAATGTTTTGGCCTCAACCACTTTCTGTGGTAGAGAATTCCACAGGCTCACCACTCGCTGGGTGAAGAAGTTTCTCCTCAGCTTAGTCCTACATGGCCTATGCCCCGTGACCCTCTGATTTCTAAACT